>NW_028318157.1:16967236-17123684 GCF_062004578.1 Staurois parvus
CTGAAATTGTATATTGAAGCAAAGTTGAAGGCATATCAACTATTTATTGCATTTTCTCAAGGGTTGTTCCAGGGAGGAATTACAATCCTGGGTAGTATATTTGTATAGCCCTCTGTCAAGTCTGTTTTAAACTGTATTTATCTTTTTTTTTTCTTTTAAGAAAATTACAGAGGGTGTCAGTAAGCTCTGAGGAAAATGACTCTGAGAATAACAGTCCTGTTACACTGGAGAGCTTAAATATCTCACCTCAGCATAAACCACACAAAGGTATGTGTCACTGCCACTCAAAACCTTAATTTTGATTTTCCTGTAATGAAGAGTATAGTGGACATGCTGGTATCTTATACTACAATATATGAACTGTAATTTACTGTTTAGTAACAGTCATATGTTATACCCGTTTGATCCAATAAAATAATTCTTTATTTAATGGCAGAGTGCTTTAGATTTCTGACCATAGGTCAGTAACATTTTTGCCGTACTTTTTGAAGCTGAAAAGATGCTAATATGCAAACTAGCTATTCTTCAAACCATACACCCAAAATATTAGTTGGCTGTGCCTATCCTGCATGAAGACCATTTTAACCTAGTGGGAACCATACTATCTTTCTGCTCATTGCCAATGGGAACAATAAAGTGTCTTTGCTCATTTCCAGTAGCAACCATACTGTGTCTCTGCCCATTTGGAGTGGGAAACATACTTTGTTTCTGCCAGTCCTTAATGGGAACCATACTGTGTCACAGTCCATATTCATTAGGAAACATACTCTATCTTCAGTGGCAAATACTATGTCTCTTTCCATTCCTAGTGGGAACCATATTGTCTCTCTGCCCATTCCTATTAGAAACTCTACTATGTCGTTGGTCATCCCCAGTGGAAACCATATTTTGCCTCTGCCCATTCCCAGTGAGATCCATACTATGTCTGTGCCCATTCCCACTGGGAACCATACTGTGTCTGTCATTATCCCCAGTGGTAACCTGACTGTGTCTCCATCATTCCCAGTGGTAACTATACTGTGTCTGTGTCCATTCCCAGTGAGAACCATACTGTGGCTGTGCCCATTCCCAGAGAGAACCATGCTGTGTCTCTGACCCTTTTTAGTGGGAACCATACTGTGTCTCTTCTACTTCCCAGTGGGAACCATACACTGCCTCTACCCATGTTCATTAGAAACCATACCGTGTCTCTACCTATCCCCAGCTGCAACCAAACTATACCTCTGCCCATTCCCAGTGAAAACCATACTGTGTCTCTGCTCATTCCCAAATGGAACCATACTGTGTCTCTCTCTATGCCCAGTTGAAACCATACTGTGTATCTGCCTATCTCCAGTGGGAACAATATAATGTCTTTGCTTATCCTCAGTAAAAACCATACTTTGTCTACAGTGAAATCCATACAATGACTCTGTCCATTGCCAATGGAAACTATACAGTATCTCTGCCCAACTCCAGTGGAAACCATACTGTCTCTTCTCTCTGCTCATTCTCTATGAAAAGCATATCACGTCTTTGCCTGTCTCTAGTGGGAACCATAATGTGTCCCTGCCCATCTCTGGCTTGAACCATACTGTTTCTTTGCTTATCCCCATTGAAAGCCTACATGTTTAAAACACATAAGCAAGCACTAATTCATATATTTTTTGTACCTTTGGTAATATATTCTAATAGCCTTTAAGTTTTGAGTTGTAAAAAGTAATGGAAACAGAGCCTTGGAGAAAAACATTTGAGATTTGGTGTTGTTTTTCTATTCCTATATGTAAAACCACATGTATTTTTTATGAAGATTATTTTTCTGACTGCTATAATAAGCACTCAGAGCTGTTCAGCCTCATTCTGTCTGTGCCTGTGACTTTCTCACTGAAAATTACATAGAAACAACATTTTGCTGGCTCCTCTGTGGAGATTTGACATCACTGCATCACTAATGTCCTTATTGATTATAGAGGCATATAACCAGGTATCGCCATGATCATATATAGTGCCAAACTTGGGTGATTGGGTTGCTGCCTTATTCCTTTAAAATAGCACACATATAAATTATACAGGTTCCGTGGCTTAGTAAAGTAGTAAATATCTTCACAGGTATTGTACCTACATTTAACTTGCAAGAGAGCCTGTGCAATTGGATTTTAGAGGGATGAAGTGGTAACCCTAATGGGTAGTACGCCACCAATTGTAACAGTTATTATCCAAATAGATAGCAGTAGATAGTTATGGATATCACCTGGTTCTATGTACAGGGCTAGCCCATAAGGATGATGCAGCTGGTCCATTAATTGATATGCATAACAGGCAACTAGAAAATAAATGCATACTTTAAATGTGTGTTATGATTTTGTTATTTGAGTTTCCCACAAAGTATCCCCACAACAATGTTATCTCTATATTGTAATTACAACTGCTATGGCAATAGCCTACTGCTTCATTTATTCCAAGCCATCCTGTTTACATGTTATCAAATGCATCAGTCTTTAGTAAATATGACTTTTTTTTGTGAATGCACAATGCTTAAAACATTTCAAACATCTGTAAAACTACAGGTTGGAGTGGAATGTCCCAGTCTTTAGAGATCTGTGAAGGACTTGAAGGCTGGTCCAGCTCATGTGCTTGTTCTGACACAGAAGAGGAGGACACAGTGCAGTTGGTTAGTAAATTGCTTTTACAAATGTGAAGAATGCCACCAGCCTAGCTGCTGCTCTAAATTAACAGTGTTAAATAGTTTCTCATTTGGGACTCTGATGGGTTTAATTAACAAGTAAGGGACCAAAAAGACATTCAGCATTTGAATTATATGCATGTTTTGCTTGAAAACCATTTTATCTTTTGTCCCATTCCATACTAAATATATGAATGTTGCTATCAGACAAAGATATGTGAATATCATTGTCCCCGATGTTGGATATATGAATAAGGACAATCTGGGGGAATTCTAGATTCACTAAAAGCAGAACTACAAGCATCAAAGTTATCATGATCCCTTTATCTACTCCTGGACAACATACACTATTTATTTATCTTACATTTATAGCTAAATAACCTTTATTTAGGAATGTAATACAGTAGTCATGTGACCAATCTAGTTCTGTTCTCCCAGAGGTCTGTGAGGTTCAAGCTGCTGTGGGTTTGACCATTGTGCTATTCTAGACTGTAGTAAAGACCACTGGCTGTTATTTGCCAGGAGAGAGTACACAAGAGTGTCCTGCATGCAGAACATGTAATACATAGGAAAAAAAAGAAGTCAGGATCCCCTCTGCAGCCAAATCCAAACTGGAGTTCTGCTTTAACTTCAGCCAACCAAAGACAACTGATTCATTTATTATGCAAGCGCTGGTTTCTCAAGACTGTTTTTGCTGCATTATCCAGTAATGGTTTCTTATGTGGTTTTACAGTCACCTGGTAGATACAAAGCACTGGCTGACTGCAAGAAGAGGGGATCTGATGATGTACTGGTGAGAAATGGGGATGTCATCCAACTATTGCAGGAAGATGCTGAGGGAAAATGGTAAGATCGTTAACTAAAGCTATGTTTTCATTACTACTGTATGGTTCAAAGTAGTTTTGGAGTCATTTTTTATTGGTATCAAAGGGATTGCAGCAAAAAGTACAACAATGTGGAGTATTTCAATACATATCTATAAAGGAATAAATATATAATGAATATTATATACTGCAGGGCTCCAGAGTCACCATGGCGACTAGAAATTGTGTCCTGGCACCTGGGTCACACACTATCTCCTATTGACTTCAATACAAAATCGCCTCCCATTGACTTCAATGCAAAATCACATCCTATTGACTTCAATGAAAAATCACGCCCCATTGGCTTCAATGCCAAAAACTCTTCCCATTGACTTCAATGCAAAATCGCCTTCCAATGACTTCAATGCAAATACACCTCCCAAGGACTTCAATGCAAAAATGCCACCCATTGGCTTCAATGCAAAAACACCTCCCTTTGACTTCAATGCAAAATCGCCTCCCATTGACTTCAATGCAAAATCGCATCCTGTTGACTTCAATGCAAAATTACATCCCATTGGCTTCAATGCCAAAAACTCCTCCCATTGACTTCAATGCAAAATTGCCTCCCACCGACTTCAGTGCAAAAACTCCTATCAAAAGCAAACCTATGTGAACACTTATCTCCGCATGCCACTCTACTCTATTACCTGTGAGTCTGGAATGCACCGCTACAAACTCGCACAGGACCCTTTTCTTAATGACACCCAAAACACAATGCAGGTGTATTGCATCTGTGAACCAACTCAATAGGAACACACAATATCTAGCCTGTCATGCGAACTAGTGAGTTTAAAAATACATCCAGAATCGCATATGTGTGAACTAGGGTGGCTCCATTCACACCTGGGAATTTTGGAATCGTGGCAGATTCCATGTGAGCACAAAGCACAGGTTCAGGTGCCATTATTTTCAATGCCACCTAAAACATGGTTTTGCCATGATTGTCGTGAAGCTTGTCGCTCAAAAGTTGCCTTTCTAAGGGCACTGACAACCCACGCTATGCAAAAAAAATGGCTCCTAATTTTTTTAGCTGGCTCCTAGATTCAAAGCACATTTGTCAAGCCCCGATATACTGTCCCTTTTAGGTTGTATGGACAGTTTAAGCAACTAGACTTAATAGCCTTCTTACCTCTGCTCCTGGGTCAAGTGCTGTCTCTTATCATAAAAATATGTGCTGTTCCCTCTCATTCTGCAAAGTGGGGGGGAGGGGGGTTACATTAGGGAGGGTTTTGGTAAGGGTTTGGTTTATAGGGAGGATTAGTATGAGGACTGGGGTTATAGGGAGAGTTAGTATAAGGGTTGGGGTTACAGGGGGTTTAGTTTGTGGATTGGAGTTACAGGGAAGATTAGTTTGGGGTTTGGTGCATTAGGGAGGATTTCTGTGAGGGTTGGGATTAAAGGGATGGCTAGTGTAAGGAATGGAGTTACAGGGAGGTTTAGTGTAAGGGTTGGTTACATGGACGGACAGTGTGTGGGTTGGAGTTGTACAGAGGATTAGCATGAGGATTGCATAGAGTAGGACATTGATGTCAGAGGCAGAAGATCTGGATGCTAAATGCTTATCTGTGGCAACTGACTTGCTTTTTCTCCAACTATTCTTAGGATAATCCTACCAGCATTTAGACAGTAATATAGGTAGGAGGACAGCCAGCTACACAATATGGGTGCCAGGATGAAAAGTGGAATCAGGCTGGCTGTATCCCCTGATTCATCATGCAGAAGATTTGTGTTTTATTCTTTGCAGAGTACTTAAAATGGAACTGTTATGAAATTTTTAAAAACTACTTTTCTGTTGTGATCAAAAATAATTCTCCTGAGTTTCTTCATTTGACCTAAATCCTAGGCAAATATCATATGATCTCTGGCTACCAGGTACATTTCGAGTGTTTCAGGTCATTAGAGATTGCAAAAAAGTCTGCTATTGCAAGGGAGACCGACTGGGGTTTATTTACTAAAGCTGGAGAGTCCAAAATCAGACTCCCTTCTGCATAGAAACCAATCAGCTTCCAGGTTTCATTGCCAAAGCTTCATTGCACAAGCTGAGGTTAGAAGCTGATTGGTTTCTATGCAGAAGGGAGTCTGATTTTGGACTCTCCAGCTTTAGTAAATAAACCCCACTCTGTCCGGTAAACTTGCATGAAACTATGAGGATCAGCAAGGCATAACTATTATACAACATAACTAAGCCGGAAACAAAGCATGCCATAAGCAAATGTGGCTTCCTCTATACACATACATTATATAATTACGAACAATACATACAAGTATTTTAAAACATTAACATACAATGTTATAGGAAGTTGCTGTTTTTCATACATAAAAAAAAGCAAAAAAAAATCTAAAATTCCCTTTTAATATGCCACTATTATATCAGTCTAGGGTTTTGTTGTTTTTATTTTTGAAGAGTATGGGATAGGGATGAGGGAGATGAGTGGGATACTCCAGAATAGGAACTATGTACACTGAAGACTTTGTCCAATCTTCAGAATAAGTTATATTCGAGTCCGTGCTTGAATCAAACTGTGGACTTCAGCTTTAGGCAGTAGCAAACAAGTAGTAGCAGTAACAGCAGTAACTTCTTTAGAGCCCAGAGCAGTGTTCCTTTAAGTAGTAGTGGGCAAATGGACAAAGCACTTTGGAACACCAGCCAGTGTCCCCTTTGCTAGACCTGCAGCTGACTTCCTAGCACCAGAGGGAGTTAAACAGCACACAGATCATTAGGATAATTAGGGATGTCTGTACTCACAAGGGCCAAAAGCAACTGGACACCAGGTCAGATCTTCAGGAGACAGCATAGCAGAACCCGGGTCTCAGCAATTCAGGCCCTCAGGTAGCCCACCTGAGGTCTACAACAGCAACTGCACCGTGCCCTCTCCCAGGCATGGGCAGTCCAAGCTAAGAAAGACCCAGAGCCCTGTGTGCTCACTGAATTTATACAGTTACCCAGCATGCCTTGGAGCTCCTCACATAGGTGTATGCTGTATCCATATTCACTGCCTTCTGCCTAGCTTCACACCTATAATCCAGAAGCTTCTGCAGTCTCCTGGATACAGAGGCAAGCTAGGCAGACTAGCAGCACCTGAGGGGGGGAATTGTCACCAGCACACTGAGGATCACCAATATGGGTCCAAAACTTTTAATGAACGATCACATAGTTACAGCAAGGCAACGTTTTGGAGTCTCGCAGGACCCCTTCATCAGGCACACAGAGCAGACCATACTCCACGATCACAGCTCACTCAGTACAGTGAGATAACTATACTTTTACCTAGCAATAATTACAATCACTCTGCCTTCAGTGACAACTAAATTTACCAATTAATCAAAAACATAACTAATCCTATCTATCTAATCCTAGCACCTACTGGGATGGTACCACACAGTTAAAAAAAAAATATTTATAAGGTCCTTTTCTTCATCTATGTGGATGGAATAAAAAATGGTTCTGATTGTGGCCTTTCTAAGTGTGTCATAGCTGATCAGGTCTGTCTTTGAAGAAAAAGCTCAGCATCAGCAATTTAAAATAAAGATAGTTTGATGGAGTGGTGGACATAGCACTCTCCAGAGTGTCATGCATTGCTTGCTAAACAGGTGCTTCCCACAGCAAGCACAGTAGACAGCCACTCTAACTGCTTTCATTTATTGATTTCAGCAACTCTTCTTTTTATAACAATATGCTGCTCTTCCATTGGACTGGAGTTCATCTTTAGAGAGCTTCCCTTAGCTCAGCCCACCAGGAGTGTATGAAAGATAGCAATGGTGTCTTGCTTCTGCTATGCTGCAGTTTCTTATATAAGCCCAGCGGCTTATCATATTAATATATCTGTAAACCTCCCATCTCTGATTTTTATCTTATTCTATATCGTAAAACTTGTACTCCCTATTAGGCTGTTTTGGATTTTTTTTTGTGTGTGTTTTTTTTCTCCTGCAGGTAAGGCTTCTTAAATATTAGTATTCTTATCCTGCATGAAGTAAAGCATTTTTTTATTTCCAGCTTAAATTGCTCCATTTTTTTCTCTGTTCATTTCACAGAACTTCACAATTATTACCAGTCAGGAGCTGATGCTATCATAAGGATTAAAACAAATGACTTACAAAATACTGATAAAAAGTATACAAACTTAGCTAAACCATAGAGTAAATCCATTTTTTGACCTGTAAACACAGTTTCTAAAAGTACAGAATAGAAAATAATACACTGCTAAAAAATACCAAATGCAGTATGATTTAGTGAATTGACCACATGTCTACAGAGAAGAAGGTGTGAAATTTGATTTATAGGTTTTGGTGAAAATCTTGAAGATAAGCAAAACCTCTTTTAAAATGATCCAGATTCATATAAAGATATTTTTACAGTATATGTACTGTAGTAAGTATGATCGATAAGCATTCGGCTAAAAATATTTTTTACATTTGTTTAACAATCACTGTAATGTTAAAAGAGGTTCTTATGCAAGGAAATATTTTCCCAACTCAGCTCTATAGGTTTTTCATATTATAAAGGCTTTTTTGGAATATTCTTAGTACCCAGCGTGTATAATATGAGCATTATTTAGTCCTGTGAACTTATTGTACACCAGTACTACCCAATATGTGAATTTTCCACCTATAGCAGTGATGATATGCCAACTTCACATTTGATCATGAAAAACAGTAACAACCTTTAGCGAAATGGTTTTATTTTTAGCAATGTTTTTGAATAGCTACCATTTCACATTCATTGCATTCTCTATCATTTGAATCAGCATTTACGTATTTATTACCATACATATTTCCTGTTCGTTTAACTACTTCAGATCTATAGCTCTTCCCTCTTACAAGACCACAATTGTTTTTTTTTTGTTTCAGAGATATTGGTTTTGTCCTAAATACCTTCTCTCCTTTCTAGTCTGTCCCTATTTATAATACATGTTTCTGGGGGGCCATATGGCTTCAGTTTTATAGCAGATTTGAGTACATATGTTTTATATGCTATTGTTTTTTATTAAGGAAGTAATATTTTGTAATAATCTTTTCTTTCATGTAAACTATACAACACCAGATGTTCACCTCCAAATGTAATTGTGAAGTTCTGCTGAGTACAGGCATACCACACATTAGGAAAGCTTTTTGCCCTTTTCATATCACAGTACAATGCAAGGAGTGAAAAGAATATGCTTGATTAAAGCAAACCTTTGCTTTGCCCGTTTGAACAACAACAGGTTTGCTCTAATAGAACAATAAAAATGGGTATACGAGCGATAGGTAGTGCAGGGAAAAAAGCAGCTGACATAAAGCTTCATAGAATCTAATAAATATATACAGCGCTGAAAACATATTGAATAAACAGATATATTATGCGCTGTGGAGCGCTAAAGCTATATTACAGTGCGATGAACGTCTACGGACGTTTCCTGTGCAGGTAGTGACTTTAATAATAACAATAAGCACATAAGTCCCAGATTTTGTATTGAGGTGAAAATCGTGACTCCAGTGATGTGAAAATGAGTGTACATTGCACTAACTAGATAGCGCAATGTTATGCGCTTTTGAGTAATTAAACCACTCCTGGTCCTCTGGATATGGAAAGATGAAAATCCAAGGATCATCTGGCCAACCAACCGAAGGACAGGTATCAAATGGTCATCATTCTCCAGGGAACGGGAACACTCATCCATCCAGCAGGGGGATCACTCTCCAGGTAACAGGTACCAGGTACCATGTACAACCACCAGGGGGGTCACTCTCAGTAACAGATGCAGAATCAGGACAAGAATCCACACTGAGGGGAAGGGGGGCTCGCAATCAAACGATCCCAAACAAAAAAGTGCTGATAGTGCAGTATGTTTATTATTATCCAGGTAAAGACAGATCATGCATGTGGTGTGTTTCCACTAAAGCAAAAGTGGCGTGTTTGTACAATTTTCATTATAGGAATTGATCTACTTATTAATCTACTTATGAATTTCCAGGTTGTGGACATGAAGGAGTTAAGCAAGTTCTGACTTTATCAGAAGAGGAGCTCAAGCCTTCCTGCCACCTTTTTCCTCCTGTAGTCGGCACTACAAGGAGAACACTGTGATGGGCAGCCTTATTATCCAATAGAAAAGTATAGAAGGCATAAAGCTCAGCTTCCTCTGCAGAAGTCATAATTTGCAGTTTAAAGTCATGTACACTGCAGCTGCTAAATTCACGTTTAGGAGCTGTTCAGCATTTTTTTCAGCAGCCCGTGAACTCACCCTAATGTTTTGCTATTTGTCCATGTACACATCTTCGTTTACAGTCATTTACAGGCAGTTGAGTTTACAGTCGTTTTTTTGAACACAACAAACTTGAGTTCAGACGTCGATTTTATCAGCGTTTCAAATGCAAAACGCTTGTAAACGTGGCTAAACGCGGCTAAATGCGGCAAATCGTGTTTATAAGCCTTTGTGTTTGAATTTTTTTTTTTAGCTCTTCCAGTTCCCAATGCTGTCAAGAGCCTTTTTTCATCATGAAAAATGCATGCAAGGAGTTTTCAAGGTGCTCAGATGGGCAAAACACTTAATACAGGATGTTCCTACCAAGCTTGTCACACATTGTAATGACCAATTCACACTTCAGACCTCTCCCACTCTTGGAAACAAAAGATATGTTAATGCCCATTCACACTTCAAATTCCTCATAAAGACCCCTGGCAGGTGACCTTAATGACTCACTCCAGCAGACACCTTCCCACCCTTGGAAGCAAAAGAAATGTTAATGAGCAACTCACACCTAATTATCTCAACACCTACTGCTCTGTCTCCTTCTACTGTATGTATTTCTCTGAAACAGTCTGAAATAGTTAATAATTTACCACTTTTCAGTGCATTCTGGGCATTTGGGAGGCTCTCCTGTGCTTATCTTTAAAAAACGCTTCTAAACGCCAACGGTCATAAACACGCTATGCAAATGCAGCTAAACGGGCGTTTTTTAACCTACGTTTTTCAGCAGTCAGTTTCCATCGTTCAGAAACGTATCGTGTACATGAGGCCTTACTCAGATTTCGGGGCTGTGAAACACAATGAAGACAAAGGCATATAGTACCTACAACTAACATCTGGTTTTATGTTTGGTAGAGGTTTTCTCTAAAGATTCAGAGAAATGTAAGCAGCTGACTTGCTGAAGATTATTTCTGGTCTGTGTGCTGGAGAGAAATCTTAGTGGATTTCTTTAACCACTTGCCTACCAGGCACTTATACCCCCTTCCTTACCAGGCCAATTTTCAGCTTTCAGCGCTGCCGCACTTTGATTGACAATTGCGCCGTCATGCAACATTGTACCCATATGAAATTTTGATCATTTTTTTCTCACAAATAGAGCTTTCTTTTGGTGGTATTTAATCGCCACTGGGCACTTTACTTTTTGCGCTATAAATTAAAAAAAGTGCAAAAAATTTGAAAAAAAAAAAAAGTTTATTTGTTTCTTTTATAAAATTTTTCAAACAGGTATTTTTTCTTCTTCACTGATTTGCGTTGATGAGGCGGCACTGATGGGCACTGATAGGCGGCACTGATGGGCACTGATAGGCAGCACTAAAGGGCACTGATAGGCAGTACTAATGAGGTGGCACGGATAGGCGGCACTGATAGACAGCACTAATTAGGGGTCACGGATAGGCGGCACTGATATGCAGCACTGATAGGCGGCACTGATAGGTGACACTGATTATGGGTACTGATAGACGGCACTGACTGGCATCACTTCTGGGCACTGACTGGCGGCACTGACTGGCACAACCCCTGGGCACTGACTGGTGGCACTGACTGGCAGCACTGCTGGGCTGCACTGGTGGGCGGCACTGGTGGGCACCACTGGTGGGTGGGCACAGGTAGGTGGCACTGGTGGGCACAGGTGGGTGGCACTGGTGGGCACAGGTGGGTGGGCACAGGTGGGTGGCACTGCTGGCACATGTAGGTGGCACTTCTGGGCACAGGTAGGTGGCACTGCAGAGTGGCACAGGTGGGGGCACTGCTGGGCACAGGTGGGGCACTGCTGGGCACAGGTGGGGGCACTGCTGGGCATGGGTGGGCGGGGCTAGTGGGCGCACTGCTGGGAGGAACTTGCGGGGGTCACTGCTGGGCACCGATCATCAGGGCACTGATCATCAGTGCCCTGATGATCGGTGCCGATCCCCGCTCTGACAACTGCCGGTTCTCGGCAGTACTTTCCTCACGATCTGACAGCGTGAGGAAAGTGCAGCCGAGAACCGGCACTTGCATTTTCCTGTGATCAGCGTGTCATTGGACACCGCTGATCACGTGGTAAAAGGCCGGTGGGATCGGCCTTTCACCACATCTCGTGATCAGCTGTGTCCGTAGGACACAGCGATCACGGAGATCGCCGGGTGCGCGCCCCCTGGGGCGCGCAGGAGAGCGCGTTCTGGGAGGACGTCATATGACGTCCACCCAGAACTAGCCGGCCGCGGTGCAGCCGTCATTCGGCTATGCGCGGTCGGCAAGTGGTTAATTGAGTTTAAAATAAAATATAGTTACAAACAGCCGTGACATGGATTGTTTACTATAATCTCCACCATTCAATTTCTGCCTCAAATTAGGTAGCGTCATTGAACTACATATGATATTGAACTGAAAACATTTACCTACATATGCTATGGCTACCTTTATAAATAAAAATGAGTCACGAAAAAATTTAAGTAATCTGTTCTATCTAGAGCAGTGGTTCTCAACCTTTCTAGCGCCGCGACCCCTTAATACAGTTCCTCATGTTGTGGTGACCCCCAACCATAAAATTATTTTCGTTGCTACTTCATAACTGTAATTTTGCAGTAGGAGGAATAGTGCCCCATCATTGGTGTCATTGGGAGGAATAGTGCCCCATCATTGGTGTCAGTGGGAGGAATAGTGCCTCATCATTGGTATCAGTGGGAGGAATAGTGTCCCATCATCGGTATCAGTGGGAGGAATAGTGCCCCATCATAGGTGTCAGTGGGAGGAGGAATAGTGCCCCATCATAGGTGTCAGTGGGAGGAGGAATAGTGCCCCATCATTGGTGTCAGTGGGGGGAGGAATAGTGCCCCATCATTGGTGTCAGTGGGGGGAATAGTGCCCCATCATAGGTGTCAGTGGGAGGAATAGTGCCTCATCATTGGTATCAGTGGGAGGAATAGTGCCCCATCATTGCTGTCAGTGGGAGGAATAGTGCCCCATCATTGGTGTCAGTGGGAGGAGGAATAGTGCCCCATCATTGGTGTCAGTGGGGGGAGGAATAGTGCCCCATCATAGGTGTCAGTGGGGGGAATAGTGCCCCATCATTGGTGTCAGTGGGGGGAATAGTGCCCCATCATAGGTGTCAGTGGGGGGAATAGTGCCCCATCATAGGTGTCAGTGGGGGGAGGAATAGTGCCCCATCCTTGGTGTCAGTGGGGGGAGGAATAGTGCCCCATCCTTGGTGTCAGTGGGGGGAGGAATAGTGCCCCATCCTTGGTGTCAGTGGGGGGAGGAATAGTGCCCCATCCTTGGTGTCAGTGGGGGGAGGAGTTGTGCCCCATCGTTGGTGTCAGTGGGGGGAGGAATCGTGCCCCATCCTTGGTGTCAGTGGGGGAGGAATAGTGCCCCATCGTTGGTGTCATTTGGGGGAGGAATCGTGCCTCATCGTTGGTGTCAGTGGGGGGAGGAATAGTGCCCCATCGTTGGTGTCAGTGGGAGGAATAGTGCCCCATCATTGGTGTCAGTGGGAGGAATAGTGTCCCATCGTTGGTGTCAGTGGGAGGAATAGTGCCCCATCATTGGTATTAGTGACACCAATGATGGGGCACTATTCCCACTGACACCAATGATACTTACCTTGCAGACCCCTGCTCCAACCTGGGCTCGCTCGCTCCCTCCCTCTCCCATGGTACCGACACTTACCTGTCAGATGTCTTCCTTCTCCAGCCGCTCTCCTCCTCTTCACTCGCTCGATCTTCGCGGTGCCGCTCGGCTCCTCCTCTCCAAGCTCCACCTCCTTGCCGGTGATTGGCCGCCTGTGTGCCTCTCCTGAGCTACAGTGCCGGCGGCCAATCACAGGCGAGGATTGATCTCGAAGTGTGTCCAGATGACAGGGGCGGCATGTCATCCCGCCCACACCTGCAGACGGCGGTGGCGGCGGCAGCGGCGAGGAGCGGTGTCTCGGTTCCTAAGACCATCGGAAATATGTGTTTTCCGATGGTCTTAGGCGACCCCTGTGGAAGCGTCGTTCGACCCCCAAAGGGGTCGCGACCCCCAGGTTGAGAACCGCTGATCTAGAGAAACTTGATACTATAATACAATATTTTGGTCCCACCTAGATGGAAACGATTTATGAAGCACTCCCTCCCTACTGTGGAACATCTTCTCATTATATAACCATGTTGATACACATGGATCCTGAAAGCTGACCTTGCTAACACACTTGGCAGACTAAAGATCAGAGAGCCCATTCTATCTCCCAGTTCCGCTCACCCCTTGGGTACCACTGCATAATTGCCTCCTTATAGCTATGTTCCATTGGCGCTTCTTTCAAGGTGTTATGCTAAATAATTTCTACTATTTCATATTTGCTAACAACTCTAGCGTAAATGTATATTTGGGCTGTATTAAAGTCAGATTTGAATGTCCATGCTTCAGCTTCTGCATTATGTCTTACACTTTGATGGACCTAATGCTCCTTGTGCATTTCAGTCTAATGTCTCTACTGAGGTAATTAAGATTTCTTCTCATTTTATTGCTCTATGATACTTTCTTTGATTTTTCTCTACTGTGACAATTTTGCACTGTGATGTGAAGACTGACATGCCACTGTGCCAAAGTCTTTGCTTGTCTATTTGTTTCATCTACCTTGTATTATTTTGAAAATTAATAAAAATTATTAAGAAAAAGTAAAACTACGAAGAGAGAAGAAATAACAACCTAGCACTGGTTCTGATGCTTACCTACTCCATCTACAGTTAGATAAATGATTTGGCTAGAGTTCTGTTTTCAAAGATAGTAATTGCACTGAGTGTTCCCTTAAGTTATAAATCTACAAATCTACTTAAATTTAATACAATAACAAAAATATCTAAGATCAAAGTCGCCACAATGATAAAAAAATTCCTTTAAGAGAAATCCAGCAATATTAACTTTAAATATGCACTCACTGCTATACTTTTCTCTTAAAGCATATCTAAAACACTAAAATGTGATATATTGCAGCTTACTGATTCTTACTTGTGGTGGCTGCATTCATTTTTTCCAGTCTTTTTTGCTTTATTGTCATCTGATAACCCTACGAATAAAACACTTGCTGTGTGATTATGGCTATATTGTTTTATCCACTGTATCTATGGAGGGAGTCATGATTGTCACAGTCTGGACTTCAGACATGTCTGTCTTTGTTCATCTCCATTACATGAATTGCTAGGACTAGCAGTTTACTCAATAAATATGTTTATCCTTTGTTTTAAAGGATAAGTTTAGCTTGCGAACATGTTCCCCTCGTTTTTAGTGTTGAACATGTAACATATTCCCACTCCTACGGCTGCTGCCCACTGCACTGCATCTAGAGACAGCAATCACAGGGATTTTCTCCCCCCTCTAGCTGTCACTATTTTAAAAATAACGCCGCCATGCAGGGCTTCGCCCACCTATCCGCGTCATTGATTCACAGAGTTCTGTGAATGGGATACTACAAGTATTGACAGCCTTTGTGGCTGTCAGCATATAGTTCTCAATGGACTGCCATGGTGCCTGTGAGTGCTCTGGTAATTCATTGATTCTTCCTGTCAGTGTGTATCTGCGTGCTGATACGAGGTACAAGCACACAGATACAGTGAAAGGTCTGCAGGAGTCCTGCATATCATCCTCTATCTACTGATCATGGGTGCAATGCTTTACAGTCTCCAAGTAAAAAAAATAATAAATACATATTTACTTTTACCTGCAAAAAGCTGCATTTACTTATTTATTTTTAACCGTAAACTTATCCTTTAAGTTCAGAGGAAGGACATTGCATTTCCTGCAAAATCACACTTTTTTTTATTACTTGGTAAAAATGTTTTTAGCGTGAAAAAAAATGAAAACTAAAGCAGCCACATATAAAGACCGGTAAACTCAATATATAATATTTTTTAGGGTGTTTAGATAAGCTTTGAAGTAAAAGTGGTTATAAAGGTTCAGACTTTTAAAAAAATAACAGTCCTGTCTTACTTACCTGTTCTGTGCAATGGTTTTGCACAGAGAAGCCAGGTTCCTCTTTTTCTTGAGTACTCCGCCGGCACTCCAGGCCAGTTCCCTGTGCTGTACTTGTGCATGTGTGCTCCCACTCCCTCCTCACTGGCTGTGATTGACAGCAGTGGAAGCCAATAGCTTCTGCTGCTGTGTCCCGGCCAATGAGAAGGGAGAGACAGAGAGAGATTAGGATCAGGTGGTAAGTATAAGGGGGTTGGCTGTGAGAGAAGCTGCACACTGAAGGTCCTATAATTTTATGCATAGAATGCAAGATGGTAAAAAAAACCTTCAGCCTTTAGAACCACTTACACTTGTACTGCAAAGAATATACAGTAGGCATGGGATTGCTGATATTGTTACATTTTTAGGGAAAATAAAGTACTTGTTTCTATCATCAATGCATCTTCCCACTGCTGGGGCCCATTGAAAATTCTTTGCAAATATTGACTTGGATGTCATATCGCGCTGGCATCTACCGTGTTATGATCATTACACCTCACATAGATCATTGCTGCATGTGAGAGGTTTCTGATAACCCCGATTACATATGCTGCAGCAATGGAGACCACTGGAGCTCACAAAATGTTGGAAGTGATCTGCTGGTGCTTCCAGTCCTCCCTCAGAAGTCAGCATATAATAATCACTCCTTAAATCTCTGACAGTAGGTGATAGAAAGCCTCACTTTGACTTCTAGAGTTGGTGATAAGACCATGCACAATGTTCCTGTCTAATCATATCCCTGATTTTTCTTTCTCCTACATATATTTTACTGATGCTGTAGAAGTTTGGTGTGCAATTCTAATGAAGGCAGATGTTTGCTGAGCGAATCTTAGTCTGCAGCAGCTGTTGCTTGCTCTGTTTCAGCATTTATTAGCAGGGTCTCAGAAAAGATAGACGTGATGAATTACCTCTAATTAATGTCACATGATGGTGCTAAAGTTTGTGTTTGTATGAAAATAGGTTTGTGAAGAATTTGAACAGAAAAAAAGAAGGTTGGATTCATGGAAACAACTTACAAATAATCATTGGTGAATGCAGGATCCGAGCATCAAAATTAACAGGTAATGATACAGGAATGCAATGTGATACGTGTCCAAGGGCGGACTGACAACTCATGGGGCCCCCGGGCAATAGGGGATCATGGGGCCCCTGTGTCCTTGCCCAAACTCAAAAAAGCCTATGAAAAAGGTAGCAGGGGCATCTCATGGGGCCCCCTACTGACCCCGGGCCCTCGGGCAGTGCCCGAGTTTCCAAATGGTCAGTCTGCCCCTGTACATGTCAGTAAAAATCAGAAAATATGCATACTATTAACCATAGCCAGAAGTGTCTTAATTATATTTACCTTTGCTTTTGCATTTAATGTGAACCTGTTATGTCCACTAAAGTGTATAAAAATAACATCAATAATAAGATTGAGACACATAGTGCAAAAACCTGGTTTCCGATCAGTTCCTTAACTCATTGGAAGAACCTTGTACCCCTGTACTGAGTATATCAGGGTTTAAAGTCAAGGGTAAACCCCTCCAATTTTGCCACTAAGGCAGGCCATACATGACTCTTTTTTTTTTTTTTTTTTTTGGTCAAGCGGCAGGTTGGACGAAAATAATGAACTGATTCCCTCATCCTCACATTTGATGTAGGTGGGGGAATCACTCCCATTGAGCTATTGTATTCTGTCAGCAGGGGGCCTTCCCCATCAGCAGAATACAATCATCAGTGTTGCCTGCTATAGCTGATTGTTCGGTAAAAGCACGACTGGCTGGCTGTACGCAAGTCTGTCAATAGATGGACTTGTGTACAACCAGCTAGCCTATACATGGATTGAAATTCGTCTGGTCCCTGCTGATCTGCCCAAATTTTGATCCTTGTAAGGCTGGCTTAAGCCATAAGCTTGTTATTCAACTGTCATATTCTAGAGACTTCCATGACCACAGGCATTTGACAGTTTAGTGACGAAGGTGGGGTACACCACCAGGAAGGGTGTGGCTTGGTCTAGTGACAGAGGTGGGGCACACCACCAGGAAGGGCGTGGCTTGGTCTTGACAAGACAATCTTAAAACGTCAAGGCCCTGTGTTCAGCATGAGTTTAGGATCCAGGATGCCCCCCCCCCAGACACAAATAATCTTTTGCCTGCATTTTACCTGTAATGTGAGTTCATAGAGTTTAGTCAGGACAAATTCACTTTAAAGGCACCTAAAAGTACAGTAATGTTCCTTTGTACATGCAATTTTCACTGTCCAAAGTATGTAACTCCAGGGTAACAACAATTCATTTACATAAAGTAAAAGAATCAACATTGAATTTTCAAATCCATTTTTTGGATATTTGTTAAAAGAAATAATATATTGTACATTACTAAGTGATATTTTCCTAACATATCCTGCTTTCTCAATTGTACTAAAGAACTCCACCTTTAGTTTAACAAGCAGTTTAAAGCTCCATTCATCTCAAGAGCATTTTATGAAAGCAGTGGACCTGTGTGCAAGATCATAGGTTGGACCCTCCGATCTGAGAAAAAAAGGTGCTCTGGTTTTCATTGCGTTGAATATTTCCTGTGGCTTAAAAGGAAGCAGAGTGCAGGGGTTCAGTACTAAGTGACACAGAGATCAGGACTAAGTGGAGCAGAGTGCACAGGTCAGTAATAAGTAAGTAAAAATAAAAATAATACCTGCGCTTACACCAAAAAGCTGCTGCACCAAAGAAATCTTGAATACCGGATCAAATTCTAAATGTACAAAAGTGGTACGCAATCCCCTTTAAATGCTAAGCTTATACAAATAATTCTCTGAATACAAATATACTTGTGCAATATAAACAAAAATTAATAATCAGCTCTAATATACTCGTACAATATGAGCATGAGATTAATATTCATACCAAATAGACATTTATCATAAGGAAAACAACAAAGTCCATATATAATCCAGACTCCACTTAAACTCTAGGTGCCTTAAAGTGTTTGCTGATGAATGAAAACATTAAAGTGCTTCATTGTGCCAAAGTGTTTCCCCACATCCAAGGCTCTTGCCAGATGAACATCATCTCACAATAAAAGAGATAAATCATGCTTTTTCAGTCCACAGAAACTGATGTTTCCACTGTGTAAACTTTAGGTGGGTTTTTGACCCCATCAGTGTATTACAGTAAAGGTTTCCCCACACAGTAATCATTTCAGCAGCCTTCAGACTGCAGCCGCCACACAGTTCAGACCAAGGAACATTTAAAACCAGAAGAAAGTTAAAGCTTCATAGTGCAATATCAGTAAAAACCATTTGTTAGAGTGCTATTGCACTTACAGTGTATGAGAAGTAACAATTGGTGTACAGATTCACAAAGTATGGCCAAGGGACATGTCTGCGCACCATTGCTTGTTGACATCACCAACCCAGCTCCACCCAGGATACATCAGTAATAAGTAAGGCAGACATCAGAGGTCAGGAGTAGAGGTTGGTAGTCAGTGAAGTAGAGTTCAGGGGTAAGGAGAAAGTGACGCAGAGCTCAGAGGTCAGGAGTAAGTGCCACAGAGTTCAGAGGTCAGTAGTAAGCTATCCTCTATTCCACAGTACAGCTCTCCCCCACACAGCTTACAATACCTGTAGCAGCAAAAATTAAAAGTCCACAACTATATCCGCAAGGTGTGCAAAAATGATAATCTTCTATAAGTACTTGCAAATTAAGAAGCAGCATATATTTGAAATATATCTTTAAGACTTTGTGTATTTAAAAGTGTATTTGCTGTATTTGAGTGGTCCAAGCAGCCTCATCCTCTCTTTCTTTGTTTTTTTTATATGTCATGTATTATAAGCAGAATGTTGAGGGGGCTGATGAGTTTTAACCAGACTTTTTTGTAGAGGTGTTACATAATTATTCCATGCATATTTGAGAAGTAGCCGAACCCTACAACTCCATCTATCTCCATATATACTAGAGCTCCAACAAAAATCTATCTAGCACTTGTGATGTGGAGGAGATTGGCTGCCGGTGGAGTGGCAGGAGAGAGGAATGGATGAAACATCCCTTAATCTCCCTGCGAGATGACAGCTGTCAAATAACCAGCAGGATTCAGTAACACCCACTGGTTACATAGTATAGATGCCCAGCAGCTGTGGCGTTCAGCTCCCACTCAGCTCTTTCTCCAACAGACATGGGATTAATTGTTATGTGTGGCCCGCTTGACCCCATGCCCAGATAGAGAACCGGCAATGTGTGAGGGCACAGTGAGCCCATCCTTGGAGACCGTGTGCACTGTACACATTGCACCAATGGGTGATACACCACTGATTTATCTTCATATCAGCTAAGTGAAGTACATTGTCTATTAGAAATTATTTAAAAATAAGATACATCCTCTTGACTATGATGCTGTTATTCAATAAACAGAGGCATAAAAATTTTTTAAATAAATGTTAAATAGGAATGTTATCAATTTTATTAATATCCCATAACTGACTACCCTAAAGATGGAATGGCTTTGAGCTTCCCACACAAATGCTAGGTACAGGTGTATCTTTTTGAAACCACATGTGCATTTTTTAAAGAAGAGAAACATAGATATATAGATAATCAGCATTCTGCAAATTAATATATTCCTTCAATAGTTGTAAGTAGTGATATTCAAATTAGGAGAGTTAGCAGTAAGCATGTATTTGGCCTACCTGATTTTTTGCATGCACATCTGTCTAAGGGCCACAGAATTCAGGAATATGAAATGTACCAGCAGCAAGAACATCTCACATAGGGATGCAAAATAATATTCTTCCTTTTTTAAAAAATAAACAGTGAGAACAGCTTCTGACACGTTTTGTGCTAGGCACAGTGCTTTCTGAAAGACTATTCTTTGAGAAAGCACCATGCCTAGTGTGAAACACTACAAATTAGAAGTTGTTCCTGCTCTCTGTTTTAATAAAGAAAGAATATTATTTTTCAGCTCAGCGTGCGGTGTTGCTGGTGCAATTGTTAACTGCAGTGGGGATGAGGGCGCCAGCACCTAGGGTGTAACTATGGAATGTGGAACCTGATCTAACCCGGAGCAGCATGCGGTAGGTTTATTATTGGATGAATTCAGGAATATGTTCTATTATGATTCATGAATTTTATAATTTTCTAAGGTTGGCATATACTTGCCAATTAAATTGACTTGAATTCATCTTTAACAGACACACATACTAGCTGAAGGTTAAAATTTACAGTAGGGCTGCCTGCTTCGTAAAACAACAAGTAGGACAAGGATGCATTAGTGGGCTTACTGGAAGTTGAGTTTTTTGTCTCCTTCACTACACTCTATTAGTACTAGTGGACAGAGTTAAATTCTGGGTTGAACAGAACTTACTGTCAGGGCAGGAGCCGAGGAACGGACAGGCAGGCCTAACAATGTAACGCACTGGCTGACGACAACCACCACCCACAGACCGAAGTCCCTCAGGGCGCGGAGTCTAAGTCCCAGGCTGCCCTTCACCAGGGCCCCTGATGGTGGGGATGGACTTGACGCAGCCAGGAACCAGGTCGCGGCCCCCAAGACACCTCAGCTGCGGTAATGGCCGCCGCCAATGGCGTGTAGCTGGTGGAAGAAACAAAAGAGTAGTCAGACAAGCCGGGGTCAACAACAACAGGACAAAACAGTACAGGACAGCAGACGAGAATCACAGGTCACAAGCCGGGTTCAGCAACAGAGGGTCAGATCAAAGGAGAATACAAAGAATAGTCAAGTCACAAGCCGAATCAGAATACCAGGAGAGTCACGAGAGTCAGAACAGAGTAATAGTAACAACAAGACACAAGACACAAGTGCAAAGAGCATGTGCGGGCCACAGGCTTATATGTCATCAGCCACGCCCTTCTGGGGGGTGCACCTCAGAGACCTGAAGGCATAAAAAGGATTCCCATCATGCACAGCAGAATCCAAGATGGACGCCAGCACATGGAGTAACATAACCTCAGGGAAAAGGTAGGACCTTGACACTTACATTTTGTTGTGATCGCCATTCTGTGCAGCATTGTACTGTGAGCCAAGGCTACATGATTATTACCCAAGACCAAAGGAGTGTTTCATTGAAAGCCTGGGCTAACAGGAAGTGCAAGAGGACCTGCAACCACACAGCTAGCAGAGGAGGGTGCGGACAGCATTGCTGATGTGTATGAGAAGTGCTGTAACACTTTTTTCCCTAAATAGTCAGAATGGCTATAAAAATCATGGAGTTAGGAATATCTTTTTTTTGCTTTTTAGTTAATCCCCTCACCCTTGTGTCTTTTTGCTGATTTTTGCAGCCAGTTTTTAATTTGTGTATGTTCTTAAAAATATATATGTTTTTGTTTGTTTCATTTAATTGTTTTTTTGCACCTTTAGAATTTAATAATACCACACTTTGTGACAGAAACATAATGTAAGTGTCAGTATAAATGAGACATATTGCACAAAAAATAGTACTTCATAGTCACACTATCTGTATTAAAATGATCAGTGCCCAAACATATTTTTCAGTTTTTTTACTTATTTTTGCTATTTTTATTATACAGGACATAAATATCTCTTGGAAGTCAGTAGCACGAAAAAAAACACTGATTGTCCTATATATATATATATATATATATATATTTAACATGCATTGGAAGCAAAATACAGACTGCAGATTGCAGTTATTGACCCAATACAAATCTGCAGAGCAGTAGTTCTGTGCTAACTCTGAATTCATTATTGTGTGTCTCTTTCAGGCAAATACTTAATTAGTTACTATACCCACAACAGTAAAATAGGTCTGAATATACAGTAAAGCATGCTTGTTATACTCACTGTGGAACCTAAGGGGTTAATCCCCTCATTGTGTAAAAATGCTACTTGATTCTGACTTCTCTGATCCTCCCAGTGCCCCTACTTATCTCCTGATAAGAGATATGGTGTGGAGGCACTCTCCACATGCTCAGTTTGATGTGTATTGCTAAAGAGTTTTTTTTTCCTTGGGAGAGTGCATGTGATCAGCACAGGGCCAATCAGCACTGTCTATACAGAGGTCAGGGGTTCTGCACCCTCTTAGAGCAGAAAGATAACTCCTCCTACAAGCTTTACCCATTGCTGGCTGGACACTGTTAGAAGTCACAAGACTGCTCAAACTGCTGATGAGAAAAGGTATTTAGCAGTTTATATTTCCTAATATAATTGCATGTTCATGTTCTGTGTACTGTGGGGAATCAGATATAGTGAATGCAGGGTTCTGGGTTTAGTAAAACTTTAAAATTTCATTAAACCCACATCATAAAAAGCCATCAAGAAATTTTGTATTATTATTATACAGGATTTATATAGTACCAACAGTTTATACAGCGCTTTACAACCTGAAGGCAGGCAGTACAATTACAATAAAATTCTATACATAATTTTCTGTATTCTGCAAAAAAAGAAACTGGTTGATCTTTCTGTTCCCTATCTCCTCCTTTTGATCATGTCCCCAATGCAGTTGGGGATTTTGCAGAGCAGTGTTGGCAGCTACTGCACATGCTCAGTTTTCAGTGAGTTTCTATGCTGAGCATTTCCTGCCCATCACATCTGAGCAGCCAAGACTATAGAGTCACACGTGGGCATATACACTATGGTAAATTAAAACCCACTCCCTCCCTCCTCCTCCATGCCCACAAACCCCCACAAACCAGCTAAACACAATGGGGGTGGGATATTACATTTTGATTGATGGAGGCTTCATCTCCCTCCTATTCTAAGACACAGGCAGGAGGGGAGTGACACAGCCTGTGACTGGCAGAAATCTGCCCACACAATGTTATTGCCAAAAATAATAAAGATTTGATTTCACATTTATATTTGTATGATTCCTATTCTGTATCCCGAAGGCTGTTTTCTTTTGAACATGTGACCTGCAGCAGAGGACTAAAGGCTCCTGCTGATTATGTTTCCCTGCAGACAGGCTGGGAAAGAGCTGGGTCGTGTCATGTATATTGATTAGGAAAAGGTACTTACAGTAGATGTGTTTTTTTTTTTATTAAAATAATTGCAGTGCCATCATCCACATACAGAAATAGAAAGGACAATGTAAATTAAACAGTGTGTGTTTAGTATCACTTTAAGAAAGTACTAAAATTAGATACTACCAGTTAGCATTTTCAGAAGATTTTCAACTATGTCAGTTTCCTTTAATACTACAAACAAAATCACTTGTCTAGAAAATGTCACTGACGTCTCTCTTAGTATTTATCTTACTTGTTCTGTTGAAACATGCTGGACGGTTATTATCATACACTAACATTTAGTCATACATTGTCAATCAACTTAACACCATTTTAATGTCAAAATGCCAGTTCCTCCTACAAAACTAATATATACATACCACTAGTTTCTAGAGAGATTAGAGCGTGTTCAGTTTCAGCTTTACTTTCTATTTATATACCACAGTAATAGAAATAGGCAGAGATTTTCAGTCAAGCACACTTTTTTATCTCAGTAATGTGCCCATGCCCAGTGATATAATTAGGAGAGAGTAGAAAGCCAGGGGATGATGAGGACAAGGGGACGCTGTATCACACTGCAATAAAGGAGTTAAAACTGGTGAGATCTGTACATATAGCTGCAACAGAATCAGGCTCTTAACATTATTATAGCTTTTTGTGGAAAATGTAACAATCATTAGACACTGCAGATACCATGCTTTTAGTCCAGGACAAAGTGTGAAGGTGTGGCTCGACCACCAGGCTTCAGAATAGTGCTGAAGAGGCACCCGGGATGCAGGATGCAGGGTCTTTTGGAAATTTAGTGTTTGTGTACAAGAGAATTCGCTGACAGGGAAGATGGGAGCTTATGTTCATAAGATGAACAAAACCGCTAACCAATAATGAACTAAACTGATACCGTATTTTTCGGCGTATAAGACGACTGGGCGTATAAGACGACCCCCTACTTTTCCTGTTAAAATATAGGGTTTGGGCTATACTCGCCGTATGAGACTACCCCTCTTCCAACGCACACCAAATAAAAGTTAAAAAACATCATTTGATTTCAGTATGGTATGGTATTCCAATGATGGTGCACGATTCCTCGCTCTGACACCAATGATGGAACACGATTCCTCACTCTGACACCAATGATGGGGCACGATTCCTCGCTCTGACACCAATGATGGGGCACTATTCCTCCCACTGACACCAATGATGGAGCACTATTCCTCCCCCTGATACTAATGATGAGGCACTATTCCTCCCATTGACACCAATGATGGTGCCCCATCATTAGTGTCAGTGTGTGAGGAATAGTGTCCCATCATTAGTGTCAGTGGGAGGAATAGTGCCCCATCATTGGTGTCAGTGGGAGGAATAATGCCCCATCATTAGTATCAGTGACACCAATGATGGGGCACGATTCCTCACTCTGACACCAATGATGGGGCACTATTCCTCCCACTGACACCAATGATGGGGCACTATTCCTCCCACTGACACCAATGATGGGGCACTATTCCTCCCCCTGATACCAATGATGGGGCACTATTCCTCCCACTGACACCAATGATGAGGCACTATTCCTCCCATTGACACCAATGATGGTGCCCCATCATTAGTGTCAGTGTGTGAGGAATAGTGTCCCATCATTAGTGTCAGTGGGAGGAATAGTGCCCCATCATTGGTGTCAGTGGGAGGAATAATGCCCCATCATTAGTATCAGTGACACCAATGATGGGGCACTATTCCTCCCACTGACACCAATGACACTTGCTGACCCCTGTTCCAGTATGGTGCTGCTGCAGCCAGCATATGTGGTTGCAGCAGCACCTCTGCACTGCACACTTACCGGCTTCTCCCTCACTCGATTTTCACGGGTCCGCTCAGCTCCGCCTCCTCGCCTGTGAATGGCCGCCTGTGCGTCTTTCCTGGGCTACAGTTCTGGCGGCCAATCACCGGTGAGGAGGCGGAGCCGAGCGGCAGGAGTGAGGGAGTGGCCGGAGTGACTGAAGGAGCAGCGCTTCCTGGACTGGATCGACGTGGGAGCCAGGTAAGAGACAGCAGCCCTCTGCCCGCCCCTGTACTTAGTGTCCCTTCTGTCGGAAGGGGGGGGGACGGCGGCGGCACCGTGCCGCCCCCCTAAAAAGTGCCGCCCTGACGTATACCGGCGTATAAGACGACCCCTGACTTTTGAGAAGATTTTCAAGGGTCAAAAAGTCGTCTTATACGCCGGAAAATACGGTAATCAGTTCTGAATAGTATTATTTTAAAATAAATCTTTTTCTTCTTCATCCATAGAGGTTCAAAGGAATTCAGATACAGTCAAGTTATGCTGACACTTACAGGAGGATGTAATCATGTAGACCAGGCCTTGTGTAACTGCTTTTCTACCCAGCTTCAGTTTTTTTTTGCTAATGTCATAGAAGATTGGATGTTTTTTTTTTCAAATTTGCTGAAAAAAGTATATATTTTTAAAAGCCTTATTTGCTTTGCAGAATTTTTTCCCATGATTTCAGTTCAGATTGATTGCTGACATTGAATCTTGAGCTGGTCCTCTGTACAATAGCTTTTGAGTCCGTACCCAGACCCCGTGGGACAAGAGGTGCAGGACAAGCCTGCAATGTGGCCTTCAGGCACTGGTTGCATCATGGCACCTTTCAAATTGCATTGGTTAGCCATAGAGAAACGTGGCACAGTCCCTGGTGTGCCCCTGTCTGTGAAGACCGGCAATTCAGTCTTAAGCACTGGAAGCTACGTCACTGTTTAAACCATTGGGCACTTGTTTAAATTTCTCTCCACCGATTTTACAACTTTTACAGCTGAGGGATTGAGCACTGATGTTATCTGGTGGGTGGAACTCCATGGACCCATCAGTGGCTTTTGCCAACCCCTTTGTTGAACTGCTTTTGGACATCCGAACTGAATTTCTGTGTCCCTTAAATTGACAAGCAAAAAATAAGATTTTTGCAGTTATTGTACTTATCATAAAATCTATTTCTTGGCGTCCATTGAGTGACACTGCTCCCACCCCTCTATTTTCACTTGGCCCTTGTATTGCTTTTTCACTGAGGCATCCTGGGCAGAGGAGGGAATCTATACAAGGGCTGGCCTACAATTTTTCTGTATTCCAGTGTTCAAACCTCCAGCAGGGGAGCAGAATAACCGGACAGTTTCTGAATTTCTGTGTCTGTCAATGAATGTGTGATGCAGTGTTTAAAAAACTAAACACCAAAACATAATAAAATAGTGAATACATGAACACATACCAAAAAGTGCACAAGCGTGTATCAATGATCCTTCTCTCAAAGAAAAAGGTCCCAACCACCCCCATCCCCCTTCCTTACAAGGACAAGGCACTCTTGGTTCACCTAGCGAAAGCCAGATGCACCCCATTTTTCTGTACCTGTTTAATTTAGTCCAGAAGGGAGAGTCCAAAGAAGTTGGATATGGAACCTTGTGGCCACTTCCCCCTCTGGACATTTGGGCAGGCCTAAATTGAAATAATAGAGAAAAGTGAAAGTGATGCACACATGAAAAAAAAATTAAAATAAAAAATGACTCCCTACTTGGCCAAAAAGTCTAGCTTAAATTGGTAAAAAAAACCTCTTACATACACTTACAGAAGTGACTAGCCTTAGTGATACACAATAATGAAGCAAATTCTCTTACATAAGCTTTGCCTGTTTATCTGCAGTCCCCTCTTCTCCACAGCCATTCAAAGTACACAGTTTTCACAACACTGAGCTTCTAGAAGGCGAGGGCAGTGATATAACTTTACACACTGCACATCACAGATCAGGGAGCTGACTGTAATCTGAAATCTGAGTGGAGGGAAATAACACACCGCTCACTACAAAATCTCATAGGGAAACATGCAAAGCTAAGGCTGTCAATTACCTGCTGTGTGCTGGAGGCAATGGAATAGCATGACCAAGGTCAGAGGGGCAGTTTCTCTGTGCATAGAATTCTTAGGGGAGCAAAATCATACCACCAAACTGTCCCAAATTTCTCAGAACTGATTTCAACAAAATCTCAGCGTTCTTCAGATCCAGGCTGAGCAACGGAGTTCTGGCACTTAGTTCACCTAGCAGTGGTGAGTTGGGGCCAGGCACACAGAAAACATGTCTTGTATGTCCTGTGCAGTTCCCCAGGTTCACTCTCCCTCTATGTAGCAAGCAACCTGTGCTTTGAATTTATGCTGGGGGGTGATGGGGGGGGGGGGCGATTTGGGAGGGGAGAGGATTTGTGCTAGAAGAGGGAAGAATGGTTTAAGGGGGGAGAATATGTGCTAGAAGGGGGGAAAGAATTTGTGCTGGGAGAGGGTTTTGTGGGATGATATGTGCTGGGAGGGGGATTTAGGGGAGTGGCTGTCCTGGAGATTTGTACTGGAAGGGGAAATGTATTTGAAGGTGCAGTAAGACAGAGATGTTTTTACTATCATATACAGTATATATATATATATGTTCTGGTGGAAGGGACTCAGAGAGTGCATATGGACCATGGGTTGGAGGGTGCAATACTTTCCTTGCCTCAGGAAATGGCTATACCACTGGCTGGAAGGAGGGGGTGGGGTCATCTTCCGAAATTGCTTGGTGTCAGGATAAGCTGTCAGAAATGACTTATAGATATAGGAAAGAGAAGGCAGACAGGATCCTCACTAAGTGCTATAGATTGAGGCAAGTAAACACTATAGAAGGATATGCTATGTTAATTCTACAACCACTTTAAGAAGGAGACACAGTGGGGTCCCAAACCCATAGTGTTTTTGTGGCGCTCCTGAGATGCTACCTCCAGGGGACATGAGCCCAGAGAGTTCTCTGCCTTCCCAGCTCCTGGCCAGCCTTGGCAGACTCCTGTTTTTTTCCCTCTCTTTTCTCTACTCATTGTGTATGCACTCTTTTTGTCAGCCTCATATTGAATTATAGCTGATATGTAGGAGATAGTGGAAATAAATGCAAATAATAATCATTACATATTATATATGGGCAGGGGAGGACTGAGAACTCATGGGGCCCCTGGGCAATAGGGGATCATGGGGCCCCTGTGTGCTCGCCCACACTCAAACCACACCCAAAAAAGCTTATGAAAGGTACCAGGGACATCTCATGGGGCCCCTTATTGACCCTGGACCCTTGGGCAGTGCCCGAGTTTCCGAATAGTCAGTCCGCCCCTGTATATGAGTCATTATGAGCTTTTTTTTCTTTTGCCAAAGGTTCTTTAATAAATATATTGTCACAGTATAACGTATTATAAAACAAGCATTGCATTGCCAAAAGGTTTTTCCATGGTCCTGCTATTCTATATTTTAGTTGATAAAATCATTGTAAACAGCAGCAGCACATATGTCTGTTATCTGAATGCAACTATTGTAAACACTTATCGATTGATTCAATATTAGCTCAGGAAATGTTCCATTTTGAACCGTTTATAAGTGTTTTTACAGTCCTTTACTATATTTAGCAGTGGGCGGCAGTCAAATGTGTTTATTCCTTCTAATCCTTAACACTGGCCAGACAAATCCTCTTTATAGGAAATGTGAGGCCATCAGGCATTTCAGAATGCATTTTGTAAATACTGGCAACTGATTTGAAAAGTATTTAAAGCAACATTTCAACCGGTCATTTCAATTGAAAACTAGCACTCATATACAGTACAGTTGGGCACATAAAAACAGGCTTCATGCACACCGGCAAATGTATTAGCGTAGGCAGACAGATTCTAATGCTATGTGCAATGCTTATTATAAATATATCTTACCGCAACAGTACACACAGGCTGCAATGAACATGCAGAATTGGCAAACTCTGTAGTTCACCTCAGCATTTAAAGGAATGAAAATCCATGTAAATGATTTACTTTCAGAAAGATTTTTTGCTGTACTGATCATATAAATGCAAGTCATTACATGTACATGGACATATTTTAACACTGGTTGGCAACATTAGCATTCTGTATGAAGATTTAGGGGCATTAAAATTTTGTTTCTATAGAAAGAGCACCAAACCAAAACTATCTCTGAATTCAGCTAATGACGGTCTCAAAGTTTTTGGGATTATTATTGTATTTTATTGAAAAAATGACTGTAAAATGAATACTACATGCCTATAAGTGATCATCCTCCAGTCCGCAATTGTCTACAGCTGTAAGTGATGTGTCATTGTTGTTAAAGTGCTTATGCACAATATATGGCTCATGGTGATGGTGATGGTGCTGAGATAGAAAGTTTAGCAGAGAAAGTAAATTGACTTTCAAGCCTATCTCAAAAGAAAAGATGCATCTGGAGCAGTTTAATAATCAGTTTTGTAATTTGTGTATTTTTGCTTGTCTTGATACTTTGGGCTTGGGCCATTTAACAGAATATTTATTGTTTCCAGCAGTGTCTATTGAATGCAGTTTTTGTCAAGGAGGTTTAGATTAGGAGACTGGAGGGCTGCCATGTTAATGCTATTAGAGAAAATAAAGGATTTGAATACAGGATTAGATTTTATTTCATTGTCTGTATTGTGAATTTATCTCTCCAGAGTGCCAACAGTTATAGAAGTCAGTGAAGGATTGTTTTAAAGCTCTTAGTTCACTGGTAAGAATGTGGAAGTACTTTAAAGCCCAACTCCAGGAAAACAAACTATCCCTTGCAGTAGGGCTGTGGTCGCATTGCAAGTTTCAAATGTTTGTTTATGTCCAGGGAAACAATAAAAGGAGATGAACTTAACTAATCCGCCACTCCTTCCTGCAGCTAGTCTGGTCCCTGCAGCTTCTGCACCCCCATGCTCCATCAGACTAGGGTCCTGAGGTCATGTCCAGAGAAGGGTTTATAGCCCTGTTCTGGACATGACGCCAAAGGTGAGTCCACTGCTGGATCATGGTGCAGTGTCGTCAGCGGAAGAGCGAAGGATCGGGTAGGTAAAACTGTTTCTCCTCTCCCCTAAACAAAATGAGCAATCAGCTCTTGCAGTTCAGGACAGTTCCACTGCAAGGGATCGTTCTTTTTATCCTCCTGGAGTTAGGCTTTAATGTACATAGTCTGGATATAATTGCACTTTAGCATGAAAATTACAACTAATTTTATCAATTTTTTTTCTTTACAGATGCTGCCCTGTGTACCACAAGAAAGCTAAGTTCTCCGTAGAAAGACAAGTGGAAATGACTGAATCTTACCTGGGGCTTCAGTCAGAGACATTGTTACATATTAATGTCACAGCAAATGTAACTAAATTAAGTTCAACAGCCATCTGTGACCATTATCCAAAAACCCACGAACATTTTTCATTTAACATGGGACTCTTTTAATGAGCTCATTTTGTAAGAAGGTTGCTGTAAATTGGAAGGTTCCATTTTTATTGTGCTCCATAGCATCACCATTGTATTTTTCATCTTGTCAAAAGAAATGTTTTTAACTCTCTGTAAATATATGTGCTGATGTTTCTGGACAATGCATTCCAAGCTCATCATGTGTTTTACCATTTTGGAGTAAAATACTTGCACTAGACTCGTCATACCTGTATTCCTCTTACAAGGATTCCCTCTAGAGGACAGCTTGAACATTACCTCCTTTGTATGAACTGAACTTTGGAAGAATTTAAATGATTTTGAACGTTCCACGTTGTCGCCACTACCCGCCTTGTCTGGTGAAATGTGACACATTGCAATAAAAGTCTTAATCATTCTTACATGTTAAAGCACAGCAGGATCTTTGATAGGTCTTTACTTCTTTACCTAAAAATGTATCTAGACTCTTCTTCAACCTCTCAATATTAAAAAAAGGAAGTGAATTCCTGCAGGATTAATTTTTTATGATCTTGCTCATGTTGAGAGACCTACACCTTGAGCCCTGCATCTCATGAATTATGGCCACTCAAAGACATACCTCAAAACACTACAATAGAGAGCCTCAATGTCATAATTGGTAAACTATACATACATAATAAGTGGCAGAGTCTTCGGTATTCAAATTATAACAACAAAAGAAATAAAAAAGCAAATCACATATCCAAGTGAGCTATTAATATTGTGATAATTTCAGTTGCTCACTTGAATATGCAGTTTTTGTTGTCATGTTTGAGTCTAGCATGATGTACATTATTATGTGAGCATATTCTGTGGAGGTGTTTCACCACTTTGGCCAAATTTTTTATATATAAAAACTGTACTGTTTATGTAATATGAATTACTAAAACTGAAGAGTGCAAAATCTGGTGCAGCTCTGCATAGAAACCAATCAGCTTTAATAACAAAGTTTCATTGAACAAACTAGTTAGAAGCTGATTGGCTACCATACACAGCTGCACCAGATTTTGCACTTTGCACCAGTTTTGGTAAATCAACCCCATTGCATAACATGGTGTTATAAGCAGTACTTTTTTTTGTTCTGTTTTATTTTTGGTGTATTTTGATATTTGACATTTACAGTGGTTGATTGAGTCACAATAATAGTTTTTTTCTTATGTTGGTCAAAGACATACCTGCTGGATTGTCACTCATTCAATGCAAGTGACTTTTTTACCTTTAGAACATCTTATGCTGCGTAAATGGAGGAGGTCTGCTGAGACAACCCAACCAAGTTAGGTTGTAAAGCTGTAAAAATACTATACAGTAGATCAAGGATTCATGTGTATTAATATATGTTTTCCTGGAACATCCAACCTTTTAAATTTTTAAATGTTCCCTCAAAAGACATAAAGAAAATACATCTAAAGAAGGGTGTACATGCAGAGTTTTTTTGTTTTTGTTGAACAAAAAAAACTCATAGATCTCCACAAAAGTGATGTGGATGCCAGGATCTTCCTTGTTGTCCTATTGTTTTCTGACAGTTGGACTCCCCCATCAGAATACATAGATCTAACAACTGGGTTCTGTTGAACAGAGAGGGATACACACACATTGAAATTCATCTGGTTCCTGCTGAACCAGCTAAATTTCAATATATGTATACTCTACTCAACAGATATATTTCTCCACAACCAATGTTTCTACTACATCACTATTGTTGCCATGTGTTGCCCAGTGCATCATCATCACACATTTCTAATGTTTTATGCACTGTATGTGATTGCTATAGCCCTTGTATGTGCTAATTTGTATCACATTGCAAAAGATATTTAATACCATATAAAGGGCACAACACAAGGTAATATGTTCACTGTGGTACATTGTGCTGCTGTTCATTGCTCTACTGTGTTGTGTGGTGCACTGCATTTAAAAATTGGGTTATAACTGTATTTTAGTGCATTAAAGTGTGCTATCGGCCTTTACTAAATGAATAAAGACAGTGGGAGAGTAATATACTTCTGTACTCCAACTGTGAAAATGTTCTGAAATGCAGCCAAAAAGTAATAACAAGAATTTAAAAAGATTATTCATAACATTATCTTCAGTTATTAGCCTAAGCATCTATTTTTGTTTTAATCCACTTACAATAAGCAACTAAAAATAACATCTAAACCATCTAAAATTAAATTTGCATTGTAAACTTAAAAAATTCATAGAATAGTACAAGTTATCTGTAAAATACCAAGCATGGATTAAATGAGCTTTCTAAACTATAGCAAAAGTGAACCATTCCTTAAAATCCAGAGACATCATGTTCTTCTTGAACCTAGGAACAAGCATAACCTCCACTGCAGATGGTGGGATGATATTTCAGTACATGTGGGCAGACTTATCTTATTAAAATGGAACTCCATACAAACATCTTAAAGTCTTAGTTTAGTTTTAAAAAATAGATAGAAATGAGAACAGGGGACATTACTTACCAGCGTGATATGTTCCCTGTGCTGTGGTTAAATGTTTCCTCCTCCCCCCAGTACCTCTTCACTGTAGCATTCAAGTGTGGTGAGGAACAGGGGCGGACTGACAACTCATGGGGCCCCCAGGCAATAGGGGATCATGGGGCCTTGCCCAAACTCAAAAAAGCCTATGAAAAAGGTACCAGGGGCATCTCATGGGGCCCCCTACTGACCCCGAGCCCTCGGGCAGTGCCTGAGTATCCAAATGGTCAGTCCACCCCTGGTGTGGAATAATAGAACTGAGAAGGCTGTGGCAGGCACTTATAAAGAGTGGCAGACAATGCAAGCCCTATCCTTCCAGCTTTGCCATTCATAGAAGTCATACTACAGCTTCTTTGAATGAAACAGGATCTCTGAATGGAGAACAGGTGGATGATTGAAAGGTCTGCCCCCTACAGTCATAGATCATAGTTCATTCATGGAAGCTGTGTTACTGCTTCCATGAATGGAGGAGCTGGGTGGAAAGGGTGGCATGGTCTACCTGTCACGGCTCCCTCAGTTCTATTAACCCCTGTCACATCGGAAAATTATGGCACTGAAGGTGAGAGGACATCGGAAGAGGAAGATCACACATAAACCAGGAAACTTTAGCACAAGGGACACATCACATTGATGGTGAGTAATGTTCCTTGTGTTTATTTTTTATTCATTTATTTACTTTTTAAACAAATATTAGACTTTTAAAATGTTTTTTAAAAGCCCTCCACCCCCCCTCCTCCAACCACCACATTTAAAAGAGACACTTGTTGGGGTAAAAGAGTTGAATAATATACTCATCTTTCCTTTGTCTTCTGTAGTACAAGGTTGACACAATCTTCCTGGAGACTGGATCCCAGAGAATGCTTAGTACTAAGACACTGCAGAACAGTGCAGCATTGTCTTCTCAGTGAGATTTGGGCTACTTAACCTTTCCTGGGATCTCACTGGAAGGTGGATGGTGTTACCCTCACCTAGGCATCACAGGTGGAAGCCAGGAAAAGGATAAGTAAACTGCTCAAAAAAATGAAAGGAACACTTTTTAATCATAGTATAACATCAAGTCAGTTAAACTCCTGGGATATTGATCTGGTCAGTTAAGTAAAAGAGGGGGGTTGTTAATCAGTTTCAGCTGCTTTGGTGTTATTGAAATTAACAACAGGTGCCTCAGATGGGCAGCAATGAGATGACCCCCAAAACATGAATGATTTTACAGGTGGAGGTCACTAACATTTTTTTCCCTACTCATCTTTTCTGAGTTTTTCACAAATTTTGTATTTGGCTAGGGTCAGTGTCACTGCTGGTAGAATGAGGCAATACCTGGACTCTACAGAGGCTGCACAGGCAGTCCAACTCCTCCAGGATGGCACATCAATAGGTGCCATTGCCAGAAGGTTTGATGTGTCTCTCAGCACAGTCTCAAGAGCATAGAGGAGATTCCAGGAGACAGGAAGTTACTCTAGGAAAGGGCCGTAGAAAGTCCCTAACCCATCAGCAGGACCCGTATCTGCTCTTTTGTGTAAAGAGGAACAGGATGAGCACTGCCAGAGCCCTACAAAATGACCTCCAGCAGGCCACTGGTGTAAATGTATCTGGCCAATCAGAAACAGACTTTATGAGGGTGGGCTGAGGGCCTGATGTCCTCTAGTGGGCCCTGTGCTAACTGTCAGGCATCACAGAGCTTGATTGGCATTTGCCATTGAACACCAGAATTGGCAGGTCCATCACTGGCACCCTGTGCTTTTCACAGATGAGAATGTGACAGATGTGAAAGGGTCTGGAGAAGCCAAGGAGAACATTATGCTGCCTGTAACATTATTCAAACATGACCATTTTGTTGGTGGGTCAGTGATGGTCTTGGGAGGCATATCCATGCACAGACCTCTACAGGCTGACAATGGCACCCTGACTGCCATTAGGTATTGGGATGAAATCCTTGGACCCATTGTCAGACCCTATACTGGTGCAGTGGATCCTGGGTTCCTCCTGGTGCATGACGATATCCAGCTTCATGTAGCGAGAGTATGCAGGCAGTTCCTGGAGGATGAAGGAATTAATACCATTAAATGGCCCCCACGCTCACCTGACCTGAATCCAATAGAACACCTCTGGGAGATCATGTTTTGGTCCATCCAGGTTGCACCTCAGACTGTTCAGGAGCTCAGTGATGTCCTGGCCCAGATCTGGAAGGAAATACCCCAGGACACCATCCGTTGTCTCATTAGGAGCACACTCCGACATTGTCAGGCATGCATACAAGCACGTGGGACTAGAGCCGATGATAAGGGGGTACCACCAGTCCTCCTGTACAGGGCCCCGACCTGCAGTAGGGCCCAGGCAGCTGGGTGAATCAGATGTGGGCAGGAAGGGTGAGCATGGCAATTACTGGAACAAATCCCCTGTATGGCTCTCTCTGCAGCAGCTGAAAGCTGGGTTCTCTCCCTCCCAGCTACCTTTCAGCTGCTGTAGAAAGAAACATACAGGGGATCATATCCAGGAATTTAACAGCCCTTCCGTTCCTGAATGAACACAATGAGTGATTGGTACCAATCACTCACTGTGTTCATAACTGAAGCATAGTACACTGTATTTTTTTGTGGGGATGGGGGGCCCTGTTAGGTTGGCTGTATAGGGCCCTGTGGTTTGAGGGGGGCCCTGTTAGGTTGGCTGTAAGGGGCCCCGTGGTTTTTAACAGCAGCCCTACGTGGGACCATACAAACTACTGAGTACAATTTTGAGTTGCTGCAATGAAATTTCAGCAAAATGGACTAGTCTGCTGCAATAATATTTTCACTTTGATTTTTGGGGTGTCTTTGAATTCAATGCTCTGTAGGTTGAAACTTTTCATTTCCATCAAATGATGGGGCATCCTTACATTCCTAACACATTACCCAGTCCATATCAGTATAGATATCCAGCATGATATTTTTCCCCATTAAGATCTGATGTGTTTTCAAAGTGTTCCTTAAATTATTTTCAGCAGTGTATGCTATTTAACTTTTTTTTTTTTTTACCTCAGTAGGTGCTTTAGAATAGAAATACAGGTAAAACTTGTTTTGACATTTTGGATAGAGTAAGGGAGGGTTATAACTAGAGATGCACTGATACCGATATTGGTATCGGTGCTGAAACAGAGTATTTTCTTGAGTACTCGTACTCATGTAAATGCTCCCGATACCTGAAACTGATACTCTGCAGTGCGATTTGTGTCAATGGACGCAAATTGCACTGCAAAGAAAAGCATGCAATTTGAACAGGAATGCAGTACAATTTCTGTCCAAATTGCATGCAGTTTCCTCACTGCTCCTGTGTGAGCCCAGGCTTGTCATAGCCTGAGTTCACACAGGAGCAGTGCGGAAAATCTCCCTGCATCAATCCTATGCTGAGGGGAGAGTGGGCGTGCGGGGATGTGTACCTGGTGACAGATGCTCTGTATTCTCAGGTGTAGCAGAGGAGAGAAATGCAGGGATCACAGTTTGGGCTAGAGGGCTTTTGATTGGTCAGCACCTTCACATGGATGGTGCTGACCAATCAGAAGCTGTCTAGCCCATACTGTCATCCCTGCAAGGAGAGGAGAGAAAGCAACAGGGATTTCAAATCCCCATACCTGTGAAGCAGTTTTCTTTCCTCTCCTTGCGGGGATAACAATACGGGCTAGATGGCTTCTGAATGGTTAGCACCGTCCATGTGATTGTGCTGACCAATCAAAAGCCCTTTAGCCTGAAATGTCATACCTGCAAGGAGAAGAGAAAAAGTGACAGGGATTTCAAATCCTCAGACCTTTGAAGCGTCTTTCTCTATTCTTCTACAGGAGAGAATATGGAACATCTACCACCAGGTACAGTATACATCCCCAAATGCCCTTCTCTCCCACTCTCCGCTGTGGGAAACCTCCCTGCACTGCTCCTTTGTGACCTTAGCCTATGACAAGCCTAGGTTCACACAGGAGCAGTAGAGAAACAGCATACGATTTGGACAGGAATTGCATTCCTGTTCAAATTGCATGCTATTCCTTGCTTTGCAATTAGTGTCCATACATTTTTTATTGACGCAAATTGGACAACAAAGTATCGGTACTCTTTTGCCATCTGTGTCCCATTGCAGAGATTTCCCTTTACTTCCTGTCCCATAGCCAAACAAAGAGAGGAAATCTCTGCAAATTAAGTGTTTTTCTTGGGGACCCCTAGATAACCAGAACTAGTGTCCCCATTGGAAGATTTCCTCTCTATTACTCCTCTGGGGACAACCAAAAATTTGGGATTTCTTTTACTTTCACTTTCAATGACAATGGTAAACAGGACAAATAGAGATGATAACTCTCCTTAATGGGGACATAGACAGCAATAAAAACTGACGGGTGTTCTAATCCATCTCCACTTTGATAAAAACTAAAATGAAAGTTTTTTCTTTTTTAGTTCTATTCAACATTTCAGGGGGGAGGCACATTCAAAAGGCAAACCTTGAGTTAAGTATGTTAAGGTGGAAGGGAACTCTTGCAAACAAATGTAATGGAAATACATGTTTAACGTTAAACCAGCTACAAGATTTGTAATTCTATTGATCCGCATATGTGCATCTAACCCCCTAAGTCACCCTGCACAGTAGATCATTCTACTATTCCTGATGTGGCTTTATTAATTCCTGGATACATTCCCTACTAATTGACTAATAGGAATTCTCCTGAGCCAAAACTCTGCTTTGCTGGACCAGCAGATTCATGTAATTGCACAGTATGGCAGATGTGTGCATCGGCAGAACAAAATTATAGATCTTTGGCAGGTAAAACATTAACGATATGTAATTAAAGTTCTTTGCATGATCTTCCTTATACATTTTGATAGAAATATGTACAATAGCTTCAATGCCCTCCTTGTAAAAAATGCTATTTGGTTGGCCTCCATGTTGATCCTCCAGTCTCAGTTAATCAAATTAGTATAAACAACTGTGGGGTGGGAGTACTGCTGGTTATATATGAGGGAGCTGAAAAAGGGAGGGAGGGCACCTTATTTTTTAACTATGCAGACTCTGATCTATTCTTAAAGTAGAGAACACCTTTAAAAGCCTCTGAAAATTTACTAAATAAGATCATATATATATATATATATATATATATATATGCATAGTGTACCCACAATTGTATGTACCTCTCTTTTCCCTTTATGATGGGGTGTGCCTGCTACAGTTTTCTGTAATGACACCCCTTGGTAGATGTGGCTCACAATGATGTCTCACAGCCTCTGTCAATATGTTAAACCCCAACGTAATGTATTATAAGTTGATTACCGCACCTCAAGAAGACTGATGACTGGAAAAGTAAGTCTGAAGTAAGAACAAACCAGCATATAGTTATACAATGAAGGAAATAAGTATTTGATCCCCTGCTGCCATTTGGCAACTCAAACTTTCAGCTCCCTCCACAGATTTTCAATCAGATTAAGGTCTGGAGACTGGCTAGGCCACTCCAGGACCTTAATGTGCTTCTTCTTGAGCCACTCCTTTGTTGCCTTGGCCTTATGTTTTGGGACATTGTTGTGCTGGAACACCCATTCACAACCCATTTTCAATGCCCTGGCTGAGGGAAGAAGGTTCTCACCCAAGATTTGACGGTACATTGCCTCGTCCATCGTCCCTTTGATGCAGTGTAGTTGTCATATCTCCTTAGCAGAAAAACACCCCCAAAGCAGAATGTTTCCACCACCATGTTTGACAGTTAAGAAACTGCTTCTAATCTCAGCTTGTTACCTGTATGAAAGACACCTAGTAGTCAGAAATCCTGCTGAATGAAAGGGGATCAAATACTTTTTTCCCTCACGAACATGCAAATCAGTGCATGATTTGTTAGACATGCATTTTTTTTAAATTTTTGTTGCTATTCTGTCTCTCTGTGTTACAATACACCTACCATTCGATTTTTAGACTGATCATTTCTTTGTGAGTGGGCAAACATTCAAAATCAGCAGGGGATCAAATACTTATTTCCTGCACTGTACAGTGAACATGCACAAGCTAATTACTACCAAATTAAAACTTTGTTCACCTTTTCCAAAAATTAGCATATGCAGCCATAGATTCACAGTTGGTATTAAAACTGTTCAGCTTTGTAAAATGTTCATTCAGTTTATTGTGATACCTGTAGGCCATATATCAAGTATGGCAATAAAATAAATGAACATTTTACAAGGCTGCATAGGTTATTTTCTGTAGAAGGTAAACTTAACCTTTAAGGCAAACAGCTAGCTATACCAGTGAAATACATACAGTTGTATTCAAAATATTAGCAGTGTGATGAAAAAAGTGAATAAAGCTTAAAATCCTTCTAATAGCTTTTATTTCCATACACACAAATGCATTGGGAACACTACACATTCTATTCCAAATCAAAACATGAAGAAAAATATATCAAATTTGTGTTGTTCCTCTAAAAAAATTGAAGAAAAGTGAATATTAGACTGTTCAAAAAAATAGCAGTGTTTGTATTCTTCTTTATAAACTCAAACGTTCACTATATAAACTGAAAAATGTTTGAAGATTTTGCTTTCCTTTGAATCACTTAATAATTTTTAGTTGTATAAGCACTGTTTCTGAGAACTGCTGTACATCTGTGTTGCATGGAGTCAACCAACTTCTGGCCCCTGTGAACAGATATTCCAGCCCAGGATGATTGGACTACATTCCACAGTTCTTCTCTATTTCTTGGGTTTGCCTCAGAAACTGCATTTTTGATGTCACCCCACAAGTTTTCTATTGGATTAAGATCCGGGGATTGGGCTGGCCACTCCATAACATCAATCTTGTTGGTCTGGAACCAAGATGTTGCACGTTTACTGGTGTGTTTGGAGTCGTTGTCGTGTTGGAACACTCATTTCAAGGGCATTTCCTCTTCAGCATAAGGCAGCATGACCTCTTCAAGTATTCTGATGTATTCAAACTGATCCATGATCCCTGGTATGCGATAAATAGGCCCAACACCGTAGTATGAGAAACATCCCCATATCATGATGCTTGCGCAACCATGCTTCACTGTCTTCACAGTGTCTTGAATTCAGTGTTTGGGGGTCGTCTGACAAACTGTCTCCGGCCACTAGACCCAAAAAGAACAAACTTATTTTCATCAGTTCACAAAATGTTGCGCCATTTCTCTTTAGGCCAGTCGATGTGCTCTTTGGCAAATTGTAACCTCTTCAGCACGTCTTTTTTTCAACAGTGGGACTTTGCGGGGGCTTCTTGCAGATAGCTTGGCTTCACATAGGCGTCTTCTAATTGTAACAGTACTCACAGGTAACTTTAGACCTTCTTTGATCTTCCTGGAGCTGATTGTTGGCTGAGTCCTTGCCATTTTGGCTATTCTTCTATCCATTCGAATGGTAGTTTTTCGCTTACTTCCACGTCTTTCAGGTTTTGGTTGCCATTTTAAAGCATTTGCGATCATTTTAACTGAGCAGCCTATCATTTTCTGCACTTCTTTATGTTTCCTCTCTCCAATCAACTTTTTAATCAAGGTACGCTGTTCTTCTGAACAATGTCTGGAACGACCCATTTTCCTCAGAATTTCAGAGAGAAATGCACTGTAACCAGCATGTACAACAATTGCTGCCTTCCTTCCTTAAATAAGAGCAATAATTGCCACCTGTTTTTCAAAGAATGAATGACCTCACTAATAGAACTCCACACTGCTATTATTTTGAACATGCCCCTTTCAATTAGTGATTCAATTACACAGAATCAGCAGCATGCATGTCATGACTTTTGGGTCTGTTGGATTTCTATTACTCTACTACACCTGCTAGTAAATTATTTGCCATGTAGAAATATCATTTCTACCAAAAACAGTGATTGATCAGATTAGTGATGTCTGACTGCTATTATTTTGAACACAACTGTATATGATAACTGTTATATTTGAAAAATTATTTGTATGTTTGTCCATCCAATCATGATATACACAGCCCTGTCAGACAGCAAATACATTTATTAATTTTTAACAAACACATATAACTGCAATAATTGGCACATTAATATCTGCCTGGAGATCAGCTTTAAAGCCTATTTATGGAAGCCTTGTAGTGCTCAGTATCCAGTCAGTGAATCTGGAGACTCTGGTGTAAACTCCATATTTGTCTTTCTGTGCACATTTGTCTCCCCAGCTTGTAATTCCTGTAAGAAACCAAGTATTTCTGAAATCAGTGGCGTGAGGACCACCACTGTCCCCCTGGCATGCATCCTTTTCTTCATCAGCAAAGCCAGCACAGAACATAGTTGTGGACACAGAATACTGGCTTGACTTTTTGCAAGTGGCACGATCAACATATGGCACAGCCAGCTTTTGCAGTTTTACTGTTGGTCTTCCTCTGTACCTGAGATTACCCCAGCCTGTCACCCAACTATGCGGTATAATCTTCAGTAGCCTGTCCGTGAAGTCTTTGTATCCTATGCAGATAGGCCTGGCATAGTCATTTAATACCATTGGTTTTTCTAGCTCTACAAGAGCAATGTCGTTGTTGTATTTATTCTTGCTGATGTTGTAAGTTGGGTGGTTGATGATTCTGGCCACTTCTAGATACTGTTCTGTTCCTTCTTTATCAGCGGTGTTATGTTCTCCTGTTGACCACAAATTCATATAAATTGTGGAAGAAATGTATAAACGCCTACAAAATCTTTTTTTGCTGGTCCCCTTCTCTGACCATATGTTCCTCATTAAAGCACTTTTATTATGGGTGGTGGGCACCATGTTCTACTATAAAAACCTGAACTGAAACTCCAGGAAGAAGCAATTGTGTAAAAAAACGTTTCCTCTTAGTAGGTGTGTTATTTGAGAAGATTGCTTCTTTTTTACTGTGCAATTGATGCATTTGTATATGCCAGTTGCTACAGCTTGTGCTGTACCTCTGGCGATGCAGCCATAAGAGCTGTGGAACTGCCCCTTCTTTCCTAGTTCACAGAATGTCATATTTTGGTCTACAAAAGAGGTAATTTCTGCCTTTGTGAAAAAAGGCAGCCCCACACTTCGGATCTGAATGCCTTTATGTGTGATGTACTAGTAGGCTCTGAATCGCTTATCATGTGGTGTACTGACTAATAAGATGGTTTTCCATTGGCCCCTTTCCTGAACTGGGAGAATATCAGAACAGCTTGGAATTAACTGGTTTTCTGCAGTAATTTGCCATAAAATGTGATCTGATGCTCATCTGCATCACAACAATAGACAAACACATTGTGCGTAAGTTGATAACACGCAAACAATTCTAATTTCTCGTGCCTTTATTGAACACACCCATTAAACATTCACAGTGCTGGAGAAAACGTAAGTGAACCCTTGGAGTTAATAGCTGGTCAAACCTCCTTTGGCAGCAATTACTTCAAACAAACCCTTTTGGTAGCTCTGGATCAGACCTGCACAATGTTCAGGATGAATTTTTAACCATTCCTTTTTACAAACATTCTTCAGTTCAGACACATTTATGGGATAGCTGGCGTGAACAGTTCTCTTGTGGTCATTCTATGGGGTTAAGGTCTGGGCTTTGACTGGGCCAAGGTGATTAAAAGGTGATTTTTATTTTTCTGAAGACAGTGTGTGGTGGATTTAATTCGATGCATAGGGTCATTGTCCTGCTTCATCACACAATTTCTACTAAGCTTCATCTGACAAACAGCCACCCATACATTATACTGTAGGATATTTTAGTAAACTTGGGAATTCATTTTCCATAATGGAAAGTGGTCCAGGCCCTAATGCAATGAAGCAAGCCCAGATCACAATGTCCCCTCCACCAAACTTCACCGTTCAGATGATGTTTTGATGTTGGTAAGCGATGCCCTTTTTGTGCTATACATACACTATATTGCCAAAAGTATTGGGACACCCCTCCATATCATTGCATTTAGGTGTTCCAATCACCTCCATGGCCACAGGTGTATAAAATCAAGCACCTAGGCATGCAGACTGCTTCTACAAACATTTGTGGAAGAGTAGGTCGGTCTCAGGAGCTCAGTGAATTCAAGAGTGGTACCGTCATAGGTTGCCACCTGTGCAATAAGTCCATCTGTGAAATTTCCTTGCTAATAATAATAAATATTCCATGGTCAACTGTTAGTGGTATTATAACAAAGTGGAAGCAACTCAGAACAGCAGCAACTCAGCCACGAAGTGGTAGGCCATGTAAAATGACAGAGTGTGGCCAGAGCATGCTGAAGTGCACAGTGCGCAGAAGTCGCTAAATGTCTGCAGAGTCAATAGCTAAAGACCTCCAAATTTCATGTGGCCTTTAGATTATCACAACAGTGCATAGAGAGCTTCATGGAATGGGTTTCCATGGCTGAGCAGCTGCATCCAAGTCTTACATCACCAAGTGCAATGCAAAGCGTCAGATGCAGAGGTGTTTAGCACTCCACCACTGGACTCTAGAGCAATGGAGATGTGTTCTCTGGAGTGATGAATCACACTTCTCTGGCAATCCGATGGACGTGTCTGAGTTTGGTGGTTGCCAGGAGATTGGTACATTGTGCCAAGTGTAAAGTTTGATGGAGAAGGGATTATTGTGTAAGGTTGTTTTTCAGGGGTTGGGATTGGCCCCCTAGTTTTAGTGAAGGGAACTCTTACGGCATCAGCATACCAAGACATTTTGGACAATTTCATGCCCCCAACTTTGTGGGAACAGTTTGGGGATGGCCCTTTACTGTTCCAACATGACTGTGCACCAGTGCACAAAGAAAGGTCCATGACATGGATGTGCAAGTTTAGGGTGGAGGAACTTGTCTGGCCTGCACAGAGTCCTGACCTCAACTCGATATAACACCTTTGCGATGAATGAGAGCGGATACTGCTAGCCAGGCCTTCTCGTCGGACAGCAATGCCTTACCTCACAAAAGTGCTTCTGAAAGAATGGTAAAACATTCCCACAGATATACTCCTAAACCTTGTGGACAGACTTCCCAGAAGAGTTGGAGCTGTTATAGCTGCAAAGGGTAGGCCAACTCAATATTGAACCCTAGGACTAAGACTGAGATGCCATTAAAGTTCATGTGTGTGTAAAGGCAGGCGTCTTAATACTTTTGGCAATATAGTGTAGTGGTGAGCAGTGATGGAATTACCAGGGTTGCAAAGTTGGTGGGGGCATTGTGACAGTAGGAAGGTGGAAATATGATTCAGAGTCAAGGTAGAAGTGGGAAAAGTGTGTGCTGGGAATTACAGGCAGCAAAGCAGAAGTGAGAGGAGTGTATACATCTGGGTAGCAGTGACCATAACATGATTTCATTTATTGTTAGCTATAAACAACAAGCACATATGGAAAAAATAAAAACGCTCAACTTTAAGACAGCTAATTTTCCAAGGCTGAGAGCTGCTCTCCAAGACTTAGACTGGGAGGGAATATTGGCATTGATGTACACAAAACAGAAATGGAAGTTCTTCAAAAAAACTGTATGTGAACACACTGCAAAATATATTCCCATGGGCAACAAATTTAAAAGGCTAAAAATCAAACCCATGGGGCTTAAGGGCAAAGTTAAAAAAAGCTATAAATAATAGGAAAAGAGTTTTATTAAAGAGTTTAATTAAACATAAAAATTAAGGAACGCTATAATCATTTAAACATTATAAAGAATATAACAGAATATGTAAAAAGGAAATCAAGGCTGCAAAAATTGAAAACGAACGACACATTTCAAAGGATAGCAGGACAAACCCCAAAAAATTCTTCAAGAATATTAATAGTAATAAAAAAATGTAGGCCCTTTACAAAATAATCTAGAGTGGGTGACTGGGGACAAAGACAAGGCAAATTTATTAAATACCTTCTTCAGTTCTGTGTATACAAAGGAGCAGGGGGAAGCTCTTGTCCATAATGGGTATGGTATTGACACAGCCCCAGATGATCCACATCGGCTTGCAACTGATATGGTCCAGAAATATTTAGACAGAATAAAGATGAATAAAGCACCTGGACTGGATGGCATACACCCACGGGTCCTTAAAGAATTGAGCTCTGTCATTTCAAAGCCATTGTTTCTAATGTTTAGGGACTCTTTAATGACTGGCATAGTACCACTGGATTGGCGTAAGGCCAATGTGGTGCCTATATTTAAAAAGGTATCAACATCTTTACCAAGTAATTATAGACCTGTTAGTTTAACATCTATATTTGGGAAGATACTGGAGAGTTTAATAAAGGAACACATAGATGAGTTCTTGCTGGAAAAAAATATTTTAAGCAACAGACAGCATGGATTCATGAAAGACAGCAGTTGTCAAACAAATCTGATTTCTTTTTATGAGGAGGTGAGAAAAACCTTGGAGAGAGGGGTGGCGGTGGACATGGTATACTTGGATTTTGCAAAAGCTTTTGACACAGTTCCCCACCCATGGCTAATGTGTAAGGTAAAGTCTACAGGTTTGGAAAAATCTGTATGTAAATGGTAGAAAACTGACTAAAAGATCATATTCAGAGTAGTGGTTAATGATTCATACTCTGAATAGTCTAGGGTTGTTAGTGGTGTACCCCAAGTTTCAGTGTTGGGGCCCTTACTTTTTAATATATTTATAAAAGATATAGGATCTGAGAATAATAATACCATTTCAGTATTTGCTGATGACACCAAGCATTGCAGCTGAATAATGTCCTGACAGGATGTCTCCAACTTACAAGCCAACATAATGAGGATGAGGTTTAATGTTGATAAATGTAAGGTTATGCACTTGGGAGCTAAGAATATGCATGCATCATACATACTATGAGTACAACTGGGGGAATCAATGGTGGAGAAGGATCTGGGGGTTCTGGTAGATCACAAGCTTAATAATGGTATGCAATGCCAAGTCACCATTTCTAAAGCGAGCAAAATCCTCTCTTGTATTAAAAGAGGTATAGACTCCAGAGAGAGATATTATTTTACCCCGGTACAAATCATTAGTAAGACCTCATCTGGAAATTGCAGTTCAGCTTTGGGCACCAATTCACAAAAAGGTCACTGGGGAACTGGAAAAAGTGCAGAGAAGGGCAACCAAACTGTTAAGAGGAATGGAGGAACTCGGCTATGAGGAAAGGTTAGAGGAACTGAATATATTCTCTCTTAAGAAGAGGAGATTAAGGGGGGATATGATCAACATGTATAAATACATCAGTGGTCATATAGTGAACTCAGTGTAGAGCTATTCACCCTGAGGTCATCACAAAGGAAAAGGGGGCACTCTTTACGTCTGGAGTAAAAGAGATTTAATCTCCAAATACAGAAAAAATTCTTCACAGTGAGAGCTGTGAAAATGTGGGATAGACTCCCTCAAGAGTTTGTTCCGGCCAGCTCAGTGGATTGCATTAAAAAAGGCCTGGATTATTTCCTAGATACACATAATATAACGGAATACTAACTTTCATATGTAAAGTTGATCCAGGGAATATCCAATTGCCTCTCAAGGGATCAGGAATAAATTTTTGCCCCTGCAGAAGCTAATTGGATCATGCTTTGCTGTTTTTTTGCTTTCCTCTGGATCAACTGTGGGTATATAAATATAAAACTTTTTTTTAATTTTTTTGTATGGTTGAACTGGATGGACTTTTGTCATTTTTCAGCCAGACTAACTATGTATGGTGGAAATGACGTACATGGTTGGCTGCGTGGTGGGAATGATGGGCTTGGTTGGCAGCCCAGCAGAAGGGGGGAAGTGTGAGGTGGAAATACAAACACACATGGCTGAAAGCCCAAATGGAAGTGGGGAATGAGTTGTGAAAGCAGGTGGGGACATAAGTTACAGAGTAGGGAATGAGAGGAGAGTTTGAGAGCATTCTGTGGAGCTGGTCACAGAGCCTTCACACTCACCGGATCTACCCCAGGACTGCACACAGCCAGGTAAGCAAGCTTGGTGTGGGTGTATATCATATCCTTTTTTTCTACTAACACTGTCATGGATTGGTAGTGAGTTCCTTGCTTACCACTCCATTACTACATACACAGAAGTGTCATCCTATGACCAGATTCCTCACATTATAGTGAGTACCTAGGGCTGTCTAACAGGTGACAGCTAAGCTTTATAGAGATAAAAAAAAGTGTTGGCAACACATACACTTTAAAGGACAAGTGCACTTAAAATAGATTTTTTAAGACCAGCGTTTCTTGGGCAGGAAGAGACCAGAGTACCAGTGCGGAACTACCAGGGTCGCAAAGGTAGCATTTGCGACCAGTCCCTGGCTTTCCGCCATCATAGGGGGGCCTCTAAATGGCAGGAAGTAGGCCCACTGCAGAACACGTGAAAGGGTCCCGCTGCAAGACCATAACAAATGACCCTATAATGGGTGAAAATGGATCATGGGATCAGTGGGAAGGGCCCATAGGAAAGGTCTGATGGACTGATGGAAAGGGGGGCCCTTCATGGTTTCTTGCACCAGGGCCCTTCTAGTTACACCTTTGGTGCTGAGTATTCTTTCTGAACAATTCAACTTTAGTTATATCAGTCCACAAAATGTTTACCTAGTAGCGTTGCAGTTTGCCAAGCTGCTCTTTGGCAAAATTCAGACGCGGAGCAATTTCTTTTTTTTTTTGGATAGCAGCGGCTTCCTCCGTGGTGTCCTGCCATAGACCCTCTGCCTGTTTAAAGACTTATGTATGGCAGACTCATGAAAAGGGATGTTTATCAGTTCTAGTGATGTCTCCAAGCATTTAGCCATTACTTGTGGGTTCTTCTTTTCCTCAGTGAGGATTTTGCATTGTGCCTTTGGAGTCATCTTGACTTGGGGCCACTTCGAGGAAGAGTAGCCACAGTACTAAACTGTTTCCATTTATAGACAATTTGTCAAACTGTCAACTGATGGATACCTAACATTTTGAGACTGCTTTGTATCCTTTTCCAGCCTCATACAGATCAACTATTCTTGATCATATGTCTTAAGAGAGTTACTTTTTGTGAAGCATTGGTCACATCAGCTTATGTTTCATATGAACAGCAATCTTAAACTATTTGAGTGCCTTTTATCAATAAAAGTAGCTCTAAACCACACCTCCAACTTATTTCCATTAATTAGACTCCATGTGTGCAATTTACTAACTTTACTAACTAGCTTTTGTTGAAGTAATTAGTGTATGGATTCACTTACATTTTTCTCTATGGATGTTTAATGTGTGTGTTCAAAAAAGACACAAAAAAAAAAACATTTTTTGTGACTAATGCAGGCCATAGATAGGGTCGAAAATCGTCCGATTTTTCGGCAGAAAATAAAATCGGCCGTTTTTCAGATCGTTAGTGGGTTAATAGGTCGGCCGTTTTTTGGTATTTTGGGAGATTTTTTTTATCGGTAAAGTTGGAAAAAGATCGGCCGATTTTGCCGATCGGCCGATTTTCGCGGCAATTATGGACAAATCGGTCGATCTTTTTACCGATAAAAAATCTGCGCATGAGCAGTGACCTGCAAGAGGAAGACAAAAAGAAGAAGAAGAAGAAGAGGATGAAGAAGAAGAGGATGTTGAAGAGGCTGGAGAAGAGGATGAAGAAGAGGAGGATGATGAAGAAGAGGAGGATGAAGAAGAGGATGAAGAAGAAGAAGAAGAAGAAGAAGAGGAAGGAGAAGAAGAAGAAGAAGAAGAAGAAGAAGAAGAGGATGAAGAAGAAGAAGAGGATGAAGAAGAAGAAGAGGATGAAGAAGAAGAAGAGGATGAAGAAGAGGAAGGAGAAGAAGAAGAAGAAGAAGAGGAAGGAGAAGAAGAAGAAGAAGAAGAGGAAGAAGAAGAAGAAGAGGATGAAGAAGAAGAAGAGGATGAAGAAAAGGATGATGAAGAAGAAGAGGATGAAGAAGAAGAGGAAGAAGAGGATGATGAAGAAGAAGAGGATGAAGAAGAAGAAGAGGATGAAGAAGAAGAAGAATTCCAGTCCGGCAAAAAGTGTCCCTGCAGAGAGCTCCGCTATTGCTTTGACAGTTCTTTGACATTTATAGCGGCTGCAACAATGTATCTGTTTCCGAATAAAACATCTGTATCCGAAATGGATACAAATAGATACAATGTTGCAGCCGCTATAAATGTCAAAGAACTGTCAAAGAAATAGTGGAGCTCTCTGCAGAGACACTTTTTGCCGGCTGTAGACAGGATGAAAATCAGCCGTTTTTTTTTTTTACTGTTCCTGGTAACGTCGGCTGATTGAACAACTGATCTTTCGTTTTTTTAAAGAAAAATCTGCTGGTTTTCTCCCCATGTATGGCGTGCATTAGATGAGGATTATTGCAGAAAACCATTTAAGGGGTTCACATACTTTTTCTTGCCATTACATACCATAACATGTTTCCCTGAGGATGCCTTGCAGCCCCACCCTCCACATTAGAGACGTTCTTGGTATATGCACAGAAGAGCAATAACCATCGCATTACTCCTGAAATAGGGGACATTGGTCCACAAAATGCATTGAGCTGGCTCATTAATCTGTTGCCATGTGATAAACATATGTTAATGCGTGCCAAGATCCAGTACATGCTATAGGAATAATTATGATTGATACCAAACACATGGTGCCCTCTCTTTTGAGCTAGGAAGTATTTACTACATTCAACACAGCGCTATATGTCTGAAAGTTCTCATTTATCCAGGTCATGGCAGTTAGTCTCATTCAGCTGGATTTGTTCTGTAATGTTGAGGAAATTTCTTAATTCACACAAGTAGCTTTGTCAGCACTAATTGTTAGGAACATACCCCAATAAATATTGAGGAAGCTACCTGGATAAGTTGCAAAATATCTTGAACATTAAAGAGGAAGTCCAATTAACAAATGGATCATGCACATAGGGCTACTACAGGCGTTTTCTATTTACAGCGTAATTTCCCAGTGCTTTTTTTGCACCTGGGAAGTGGCACCTCCTGCAAACAACCTGTCAAAAAATGATGCTAGGCATGGGAAATTGTAAAAGTCTTATGTGCATGAACCCTAATTACCATTAGGTAACACAAAGAACAAAAAATTTTATCTTGCTATATTCCTGGTTTACACTTGATTCTTTAACTATAATTTGATATTTTCTTATCTTGGATTTATTCATTTGGTTAACAATCAACAACTATAAGCTAAAAGAAAAAGGACTTACCTGCCACTACACTAAAATGGCCAAGTGAAATTTTTATAAAGCAGTGGGCTGCAGTTACTATCCATTTTTCATTCACTATGGATCCACCGCAGAAACCTTCCCGATCCCTGTTAATAAATTGAACCTAAGGAATCAGAAACACATATGTAATAATGCTTGATTTGTGTACAGAACCTTGACTGAAACTGAACATGGCTTATTTTCTCTTCTATCTTGCGATTGTTGCCAGAAACATTTAATAAATATAGATTTTTTTGGTATGCTATAAAGACATACCAAAAATATATCGAGAATAAATAGTAGTAAACAGATTTGTAACCTGTAAGATTTGGGTTCTGTCACCTCCTGGTGGTTACCAATAGTACATTAATTGGATACTTGACAGTTCTGGTGTATTAGTTCCATGGATTGTAATTTGTGCAGGTGTAGCGATAATTTATGCTTCTTTGCCTTTTAGCTCAAGAGATCTCTTTTCTACAATGCTAGGATTTTAAAGGATAAGTTCACCTTTGTAAAAAAAAATAAAATAAATGCACATCTTTTTGCAGGTAAAAAATTCACATTTATTATTTTTTTTACTAGGAACCTGCAATCAGCAGATCACGAGTGCAATGCGAAGCTCCTGCAGACTGTCAGTGTAGCTGTCTGCTACGTACCTCATACCAACAGGCAGTTACTGAATGGCAGGAAGCATCATTGAACTACCTAGAGCGTTTCTCAGTGCCCCGGTAGTTCATTGAGAACTATAAATCAACAACCACAAAGGCTACTGGTAGTTGTAGTTCTCCCATTCACAGAACTCTGTGAATGAATGATGCGGCCCGGCTGGGCGGAGCCCAACACAGACGTGTTTTTGTTAAATTGTGACAGTGGGTGTGGGGAGAAGATCCCCAGCTCACTGTCACAATGGGGGATCGGGGGGCTGCTGCAACAGTAACATGTTAGATGAATAAGGTGTAACATGTAACATGCTACAAAAGGTGAACTTATCCTATAGCCTCCCTGGCGGTATTCCCGAGTGTAGCTCGGGGTAAAGTTTCAGCACCACAAGCGGTAACCCCGAGCTACACTCGGGAATACCATGCGGCACTGCTCTGTGATCCCTTCTGCACTTACCTTGTCCTGCACTCCTGCGATGTCCCTCCTGCAGTGTCCCCGGCAATGTAATCCGGCGGATGCCGGCATCTGTCATCTGGGTTCTGTCCCCTGCGAGCTTCGGGACGTACGGGGGATGAAACGGCGGGAAATTTGAAAATGACAAAAAGTGACATTCACTAAAATCACTAAAATCACATAGTAAAACATTACTGTATCAAACCATTTCACATACATTGTTTCCCTAGTGCTTTGTCCTGTGCCCTGCCTGCATTTTTACAGTTCTTATTGCCTGGAAACTGAGAACCGTCCATGGTGTCTAAAAAGCGTCCCTTTATGTCAAAAGCGGTTTTAGACCAGCTAGAGAACAGCGATAGTAAATTATAACCACTTTCAGAATTGAGTGATAATGATTCGTGGGGAAATTCGTCATCAGACAATGAAAATGATTTTCCGACTTTGCTCAGCGATGTGCGAACTTGGCGCTATATTTCAAATTTCAGTGTTTTTGGTTTGATTATATTATTGAATTAAATTTATTATTATATTATTATTTTTTATGATTATTTATTAAATTATAATTTATGATTTCGTGTTTCAAGTTTTACCCTACCTGGGATGTATACTAGACTCTTGTTCAGACAGATTTCAGTGAGTTATTCCTAAGAATTACAGGCCTACAATATAAAACACCAAATTTCCATGCAAAATAATGGTACCGCTTTCAGCACCAAAAATATGAAATAATCATACCGCCAGGGAGGTTAATTCAGTAAAGCAACCTTGGTGCCCCATAAGACCTTCTTGAAAGTGACACTACATGATATCCTTATTTTCCAAAAAACAATCTATATATATCCACTTTTTAATGGCCATTTTCCCACTAACGTTCATTTGTTTAAAACGAGCAGTGCACACTACACATCCCAAAATCCATATTCTTTAGTCCATCTTGGAAGCAAGCAAGAGTGAGTGACTATGTTCCCATATATAGTGCGACCATGTAGAACATACATAGCCAACCTCTAAGTGAACATTGGATCTTTGGAGGAATTTGGAGATCTGGAGCATGCTGAGAGCAATAGAAGATACATAATTTGGAATTTATCTTAAACCAGAGTTTAGCACCGCTTTAGGGGAACCTACAATGAGGAAGTATAGAGATTGTCATAACTGGCTATTTTTCTGGTTGTCACAGTGATCCATTGGCTTTAGTACTTTGAGTTAACGAACCTGGAACAAGTATGCAGATTGGAGCTTGGTCTTCATTCTATCTTGACGTGTTTGTTCTGGTTCAGTGGCTTGGAAAGTACTGAAACCAATGGATCAACATGACAGCCAAACAACAGTCATATTCAGAAGGGGGTCATGAGTAGCCTCTGTATTCCTCTCAATTGAGGGTTTCTTTAAAGCAAATCTGTGATGAAGTAAGATCATAATATCCTGATGCAGTGTAATTCAATGCAGAAAACATAAAATCCATTGCTGAGTAATCTGTAGAAATAATCTGTGATAGTGACACTGGCACTTTTTAAATCTCTGACTTGTTTTAATAGAAAGCTGTTCTCAGCACTTTTCTGTATTTAGACACTGCGGGCAGTTATTAAAAATGTCTGCTTTCTGGGTTAATGTAATAGAACAATGTACCATTCATTTATATATGGAAGAGTTTGGATAAAACCTGCTATTTTATCTCATTTGTAAACTGCTGCCTGTCCATACACTGCTTTCTAGATGACAGATTGCCTTTCATAGAATATAAATGTGAATTGGTAAAGCAACTCATTTAAAATATATAAAAAACTGAATCACAAATTCCATTTTCCTAAATTAATTGAAACAGAGAGCCCAGCGATTGAGTAGAATGTGTTAACTAAATATCCCCTAGGATATCCCTTCATTGGTTCCTCTGGAAATCAAATATGTAACAAAATCCACAGTAGTTATCTTTGTGTTTATTGCCTGAGATGTCCTACTGCTTGAAAATTTACAATAATGGATTTATCCTCAATTACACCACTTTCTCTAAACGGCTTATGTAAAAGGATATTTTCTGTATACAGTTGCAAGAAAAAGTATGTGAACCCCTTGGGATTACGTGGAGTTTTGCATGAATTGCGCATAAAATGTGCTTTGAACGTCATCTAAATCACAACCATAGAAGAACACAGTCTGCTGAACATAATACTACACAAACATTAGATGTTGTCATGGTTTAATTGCACATAACATGTAAACATTCACAGTGCAGGGAGGAAAAAGTATGTGAACCTTTGGACTTAATAACTGGTTGACCCTCCTTTGGCAGCAATAACCTCAACCAAACGTTTCCTGTAGTTGCAGATCAGACCTGCACAACGATCTGGAGTAATTTTGGACCACTCCTCTTCACAAAACTGTTTCAGTGTAGCAATATTCTTGGGATGTCTGGTGTGAATCGCTCTCTTAAGGTCATGCCACAGCATTTCAATCGGGTTGAGGTCAGGACTCTGACTGGACCACTCCAGAAGGCATATTCTGTACTGTTGCAGCCATTGTTTTGTTGAATTACTTGCATGCTTTGGGTCATTGTCCTGTTGCATCACCCATCCTCTGCGGAGCTTCAGTTGGTGGACAGATGGTCGTACGTTTTCCTGCAAAATGTCTTGATAAACTCTGGAATTCATTTTCCCATCAATGACAACAATCCGTCCAGGCCCTGAGGCAGCAAAGCAGCCCCAAACCATGATGCTCCCCCTGCCATGTTTTACAGTGGGGATGAGGTTTTGATGTTGGTGTGCTGTGCCTTTTTTTCTCCACACATAGTGTTGTGTGTTCTTCATCATCACACTGATTGGAGTCAAGGTTGGCTCACTCCTGGCTCCAATTAGCTCTGGGAGAAGTCATTAAGCTAGGGCCTCACATACTTTTTCCTCCCTGCACTGTGAATGTTTACATGTTATGTGCAATTAAACCATGGCAACATCTAATGTTTGTGTAGTATTATGTTCAGCAGACTGTGTTCTTCTATTGTTGTGACTTAGATGACGTTCTAAGCACATTTTATGCCCAAGTCATGCAAAACTCCACGTAATCCCAAGGGGTTCACATACTTTTTCTTGCAACTGTATATATATATATATATATATATATATATATATATACTGTATACTCACACACAGAAAGAGAGATGCATAGTGGTTTTGTACATATTTTCTTTCTCTAATGATCATGATAAGGAACAATATATAAAATAAAAAAAATATATAAATATAATTTTTTTTCAAGAAGGTATTTCTTTTAATCAGATATATATGAGATATTGGACGATAATATGCCATATTCTTGTATAGCAGCAGGGGAACTTTATCATTATGTTACATTGCACTTTAGCTCAAGCTGCAATAGCTGAATTACTATTCTCTCATGATTTCATTTGTGCCAGCAGATTCTCCTTTATGTCATTGGCGTCTTTTGCTGTGCTGCCATGGGTCATCTTAAACCCACTGCTCTAGCAGTACACTCCCATACCTCCCTCATAGCAGTTGTGTTGGTCCCTCTTGTTCTCTGGGTCCCTGATGTACCATTGTATGATTTGTCCACATCAATGATTGCTGTGCTGTGCTGCTGAGAAAAACTTGTAAAAAGTACATAATTTCCTCTCTGTGCCAGAGATCTCTAATGAGGCACAACTGTTGGCTTTTCTTATAATGTGGCTGCTAGTGACTAACGCTGACACCTAGGTAGTCAAGCCTAAGCAGTAAATCATGACAGAGAGAGCTAATGATTTTCTGCAGCTCCTTGTTCTAGCCTAACATTAAGATCTAAGTCTCCAGGAACATTTGATTGTAAATGAATATGGCAGCTATTAGGCTGATCTAAATACATAAGTCTCTTCTGTGTGGCAGATTAGCCCAGTCTGCACACATCCACTTTATTTACAACTCGAATTTCTTTGCTAAACTCAGCAGTTTTAGCCAAGTGCATTACAACGCTGATTCTTTCAGCAACATTTCTGCTTCTTATTGATCACAGATGATTATTCATGGGTCTTGAGGCATTGATTACATTTATTGCATGCTATTTTCAATTACAGTGATTTGTTGGGAGATGTGTGTTAATGAGCAAAGTACAATCCTTTCGCACTAGTTAAGTAAAGCCATGGGGACTATTAAGATCTGCAAAGTATGTGTATCTTTAGCTACCCACAGACTAGTATTAGGAACCAATTAGATATTTAAAGTGGTTGAAAACCTAAAAAACACAAATAAATCTAACCCTACAGTTGAATAGATTTTACCTTTACTAAGCATTTGAGTTTAGTTTGGTATCTTGAAGCAATCCCCTTCTCCAGAAATCCTCCCTGCTCTTCTGAACAGAATAAATCCGACACAAGCAGAAAAATGGTGTCGCCACTCCTCTTCTCTCCTCTTGTGAGTGACAGGCTGTGCTGAAGATGAGACCAGCATGAGCCTCCATGTAATACACTGCAAAGGGGTGGGGAAGCAGGTGTCCTCTCCCTGCTGGCCTCTGCCTTTACAGATTGAGAACTCAGCATCAGTGATTTATGACATAGATCGGCATCACTTCAGTAATGCTGTACTTGTCTAGGTGAGTCTGCTGACAGCTGATTATTGTCTTGCTCTATTCACAGCACCTAGCTTGTGAATTGCTGTTTACAGAGTTTTACATGAAAATGTTTCCTGGTCCACATTGCCACTTTAGGCTGCAGGATTCCTAGGATTTTTAACATTAACCTCTTCCTACCAGCCTGATTAGCACAGATCCTGTGCTGTAAGCAGAGCTGACATAGTAACTGGCACCTGTGTATTCCCCTGATTGCTCTCAGGAGACTTGCTCACAGGCATAGAGATGTGAGATAGCTGTACACGTTCTTCAGCCGAGGCTGGAGGGTATGTATAACTGAGGGATTGTGTGACATCACATCTACTAATCTCTATTCCTAAGCCACGCCCACAGACCAGCAGTTTTTGGAGGGCTGAGACAAGTTAAGGGAGCACTTTTCTGAGGTACATCTACAGCTGTATATATACTTACATTAAAATGTATTCTTTCATGGCAATAAGTAATTTTTTTAAATTTGGGTTTACAACTGCTTCAAGGCCTCCAATGAGACCATTTCTTGAGGAGTCACCAATGAGAGTTTTAACCTTGCTTTTCATTAATAAACTGTTCTTGAACCTACAGATGATTTTAGCTATAAGTGGTGAAATTTTGATTTTATTGTTCTCTAATCTTGTCAAAATCTGAGCATTGAAAATGAAATAAACACATTTCTGTGTTATTTAAAGTTATGGGGATCACCAAGAGGTCAGGCCTCATATGGCCCTTTAGATGTCAGTTTAGCACTATGCTTTAATCCAGGGGTGTCAAACTGGCGGCCCTCCAGCTGCTGGGAAACTACAAGTCCTATCATACCTCTGTCTTTGGGAGTCATGCTTGTAACTGTCAATCTTGCAAAGCCTCATGGTAGTTTGGCAACAGCTGGAGGGTCGTCAGTTTGACACCCGTGCTTTAACCACTTGCCCTCCAAAGGATTTACTCCCCTTACCGACCAGGTCATTTTTTTGCGATACGGCACTGCGTTATTTTAACTGACAATTGCACGGTCATGCAATGCTGGACCCAAATGAAATATATGTCCTTTTTTCCCACAAATAGAGCTTTCTTTTGGTGGTATTTGATCGTCTCTAGGTTTTTTATTTTTCGTGCTGTAAAAAAAAAACTGACACTTTTGAAAAGAAAACCCCATATTTTTGACTTTCTGCTGTTAAACATGTCCAGTAAAAAAAATCAACTTTCATCATAAATTTATGCCAAAATTTATTCTGCTACGTCTTTGCAAAAAAAAAAAAAAATCCCAATATGTGTAAACTAATTGGTTTACGTGAAAGTTATAGCATCTACAAATGGCGGTATAGATACTGTAATTTTTTATTTAATACTAGTAATGGCGTCGATCAGTGACTTATAGCGGGACTGCTGCAGGCATTCTGACACTGGGGGGAGGGGGGACTGATTAACTTTCACTGACATCCCCAGTGACACCAATACAGTGATCAGTCCTAATAAAAAGCACTGACACTGTACTAATGACACTGGACAGGAAGGTGTTGACATCTGGGGAGATCAAAGGGTTAACTGTGTGCTGTGTTGTGTTTTACTATTGTGCGGTGTTGTGCTTTACTATGTAAGCACATTGCTTTGTATTGCTCTGCTATGCAGAGCAATATAAAGCAATGTGGAGGAGCTGACAGGAGAAAGATCTGTATTGTTTACATACAGGTCTCTCCCCCATCAGTAATACATGGCGATCGCCGGGTGCCAGAGGGGAATCACTGGCCGGGACCTGGTGATTGACAGGCGAGGCCACCAATGGTGGCGGAGGTACCCGGAAATACCCCCAACCCAGAAATGTGAAATCAGGTATATATACTTGATTTTGTGCACCCCTGCCGCCCTGTAGCAGTATTTCTGCTATAGGGCGGCGAGAAACCGGGTAATGTCTTATCCTAACCACAAAGTAGGCAATAGAAAAAAGATGGAAGCCAAATGAACAGTCACACTATGAGTAAATATCCACAGCTTTTCTTTATATCAGAAGAAGAGTAGTGGCCAACCCTGTATAACTCTATATTAAACTACTGTGCAACACTGACTCTGTAATGAAAGTATACTTTGCTTGATTTTTGTACCTTTTTGGCTAAATACTAACAAAACAGATACTGTTAAAATAGTGGCCCAGTACTACTAATTGTTATAAAATAAACATTTAACACGACAGCTGCATTCCAAAATCACTATGGGTTAGCTAAAGAGACAGCAAAGCAAAGCAAGCAAAATAGAAAGACAACCATGATACATTCCCTTTAAACACTTTTGGTCTATTCTAGGGTGAGAACTCATGTGGGTGGAACCAGAACTAAAGATGGGAATGGTTAAAAAAGGTCCATCATCTGCTTTTCTGCAGAGGTTTACAGCCAGTACTGTATAGTGGTTGCCCACCCTTGGACAGTCATGTTGTCTTCAATAACACATGCAGTTTTCATTTTTGCAATGAGAATAATTTAACATAGTTAAAACAAACGGAAAAAGGTATATAGTGAGTGCTTAATCTATAAAGCAGCTAAGCACTCAAAGCAACCAATATATGCAGTAAATCAAATGATATAAAATAGTGCAGTGCTAAAAATTATATATAAGATCAAATAAAATCCAGAGAAGCGTCCATAAAGTCTATGAATTGTGACTGGTGTATCTACTGGATACTGGTGGTGCTACGTGGGAAATGATGAAAATGCGCACTCACCAGAAATAAAATGAATATGAGCGTTGTATAAAATTCCTCATCAGAGGTCTGGTTAGAGGTCTGGTCAACTTGGGCAATCCTCCCTTCTGTGTGATGACAGGACTCAGTAAAGATGAATAAGATCCAGGTAACCAGAGGTTTCCTCAAAGGGGCTGTCTGGAAGGAACTGCCTGTTTACAGGGAATCTTCCACCTCTTGGTATGGTGCCTGGATCCTGGTACAGGGTTTTTGAAAATAAATACTCCTCTCAGGGAGTTAGGGAAGGACGCCCATAGAGTAGTAAGGTTATCAATAGAATTTTATTATAAACAAGCAAAGGTATCCAAATTGCGATAGGTAAATAAAATTTCATCCAGGTATAGTGTGAACTAACCCTAAGGATATTAAAGATGGCCGCCGGGCCTCCACATGGCTCCGGTGGCGTAGCGTCACGACGTCCGGGCTCCTCCTTACGTGTTACGTGCTGATTGGTTCCATTCCTCTGATGTGCGTGCACACGTAATGCGTAAGGAGGCGCCCGGATGTCATAACGCTACGCCGCCGGAGCCACGTGGAGGCCCGGCGGCCATCTTTAATATCCTTAGAGTTAGTTCACACTATACCTGGATGAAATTTTATTTACCTATCGCGATTTGGATACCTTTGCTTGTCTATAATAAAATTCTATTGATAACCTTACTACACTATGGGCGTCCTTCCCTAACTCCCTTAGAGGAGTACTTATTTTCAGAAACCCTGTACCAGGATCCAGGCACCATACCAAGAGGTGGAAGATTCCCTGTAAACAGGCAGTTCCTTCCAGACAGCCCCTTTGAGGAAACCTCTGGTTACCTGGATCTTATTCATCTTTACTGAGTCCTGTCATCACACAGAAGGGAGGATTGCCCAAGTTGACCAGACCTCTGATGAGGAATTTTATACAACGCTCATATTTATTTTATTTCTGGTGAGTGCGCATTTTTATCATTTCCCACGGAGCACCACTATTATCCAGTAGATTCACCAGTCAGAATTCATAGACTTTATGGATTTTACTTGATCTTATATATCATTTTTAGCACTGCACTATTTTATATAATTTAACATAGTTGTTTAGAAAAAAGGTGGAGTCTTTATGAATGTTCTTCTATCATTCAAATATTCCTAAAGGACCATGTTATTTTAATACACAGGTCTGCAAAAGGATTTGGTACCCCATATATATCCCAGTGAAATCCTGATAATAGAAATATCAACAGGATTGGATTATAATCATCTTCTGTCTGTAGGCACCTTCAGTCTAATGCTGAGTGGTTGCCTGACCTGTGAGTTATGTAATATCTATATGCCATAGGCTCTTGTGCAGGGGTGTCAAACTGGTGGCCCTCCAGTGGTATCACCCTTACAACATAATGATTAAACTTATGCTGAAGCAGCTAGACTGTTAACAGATTCTAAAGCTAACCAGATGGGGGCCCAGATGGGCTGGCCAGTGTCAATGGGTGGTGGGAAATCTGGAAGTATGGTTACTGCTAGAACCTCCTGTGATCTTTCCTTCAAACTAGTTTTTTATAGTCTACATGGCCAAAAGATTACTAAAAAAATGGTTGTGGTACCACATGCGACCATGTGCTTTACAGCAATGCATGATATGTGTTTTGGTGCCATGCCATGCCATTTATTTGAATGGTACTCCAACACACCTTGCAAATTAGAATGCGTTGTAACAGTGCCCTGCCCAAAAATATTGCCTACAGCATTTTCTGGTAATGCACCACAAAGCATGTCAGCACAAATCCATGCATGTCCATCATAAGCTGTGTTGTGATGAAAAACTGAATTTTGGGTTTTCACTAGCTGTAAGCTACAATCAACAACATTAAAAGAAAGAAATGCTTGAAATATATCAATCTGTGTGTAATGAATCTATATAATATATGAGTTTCATTTTTTTAATTGAATTACTAAAATAAATACACTTTGTGATGATATTCTAATTTATTGAGGTGCACTTGTACATCTTAGTATAATTTTTTCATTATTTGACCTTCTGCATTTTCTACTTAGTCCTTGACGTGGCCTTTCTCTTACCTTAAAAATGAATCAGGCAGAAAAAATACACGGCTCCCATGATTCAATGCACACATCAAATGAATTGTGCTTCCATTCACATAGGAAGCATAGCTACTCTCTCATTGTAAATGACAATGAATAAAAATGTTGTTTGGCTGGATTTAGTGATATCAATGGTTCTATGATAAACAATGCTCTTATTTTTAATGAGGTTGATCCAAGAATAAAAATGTGTTAAAATATGCCAGTGAGTTGGAATACCATTACTCTCACTGCCCTCAAACATCCACCAGAGGGCAGAGCAGATTGCTTCTATAGATATCAGTGGAGTAAATGTATTCTCTGGTTTGCATACTGTAATGTGTCAACTGAAAGACCAAAACAATTTGTACAGCTGTACAATGTTCTGCACGTAATGGATAATGATGCCTTCCTGGGACAAGCTGATCTTTCATTTTTACACCTTATTACTTTGTACTTTATATTTTTCAAGGAACATCACAAAAAACAGCTTTGGGATTGCAAGGAGGCAGAGTCTGCCTGTGACTGTGTAAATCAGTGCAGATCTGTCTCTTCCTAAATTTTGTATACAGGTGATGGCCCAGTTTTAAATTTGCAGGACTATTTGTATAGGATAATTGTCACTGTACAGTGTTCATTTATAAGGAAGAGGATAATTACATACTTCCCAAATTTATGAAATGATAAAGAAAGATACCTTTTAGTAAACAGGATGTTGGCAAAAGACAAGTCCCGGTCATGGCCCAGATTACATGGAAAATGATCGACTAAACCACAAAAGTGATTTTTTTGTCTTCTATTTTTCCTTTTATTTGCTTTTTAACATAACAAATGTGGTAATATAGAGGTTGGATAAAAAGGTTAGTGTAGCATAGTAAAATATTAAAATAGTACATTTTGTATAGAGATGTACAGATCAGACCAAAAAGATGGACAACTGAGGCAGCACAATGACAGCCCCTCCAAATGAGGTACAACTGGGAGCTGCAGTATGTAATTAGGACTGTCCACTAACACTCCATATGCTGCACTGTATATTACATACTATGGATTGCAGCCACTAGTCTGTGTGTTCCATTCTCTAGACCAAGGGTCTCCAAACTTTCTAAGCAAAGGGCCAGTTTCCTGTCCTTCAGGCTTTGAGGGGCCGGACTGTGGCCAGTGGGAGTAGAAAATACCCCGACATCAGAGCTCCATCATTGGTTTTAATAGAACTAGTGCCACATTGTTGATATCAATGAGAAGAATAATGCCCTATTGATGGTGTCAGTAGGGGGAATGGTGCCCCATCATTGGTGTCAGTTGGTGGAATAGTGCCTCAAGGGCCAGATAAGGCAAGCAAAGGGCCATATGTGGCCCCAGGGCCACAGTTTGGAGACTAATGCTCTAGACCATTACAATTAATCTGTGGCACTCTACAATGTATGCTCGACACTGTTCCACTCTATATAGCATATAATATACTACGGCACTCTATATGTTGTGCTAAATGTAATATACTCTGTAGCACTAGTTATATAACTGCTGTAAATCTATTAGGACTTGAATTCTACCCCATGCAAGGAATGGCCACAGCTATGCTGAGCTAGTCATAAATGGATCTTTATGAATGAATGAAATTTCCTTCCTAGTAAATCTACCACAGTCCACTGTTAGTTGTGTTATAACAAAGTGGAAGCAACTGGGAACAACAGCAACTCAGCCACGAAGTGGTAGGCCATGTAAAATCACAGAGTGGGGTCAGCGCGTGCTGAAGCGCACAGTTCACAGAAGTCACCAACTTTCTGCAGAGTCAATAGCTAAAGACCTCCAAACTTCATGTGGTCTTCAGATTAACACAACAGTGTCTAGAGAGCTTCATGGAATGGGTTTCTATGGCTGAGCAGCTGCATCCAAGCCTTACATCACCAAGTGCAATGCAAAGCGTCGGATTCAGTGGTGTAGAAACATGCCACCACTGGACTCTACAGCAATGGAGATGTGTTCTTTGGAGTGATGAATCACGCTTCTCTGTCTGAAAATCCAATGGACGTGTCTGGGTTTGGCGGTTGCCAGGAGACTGGTACTTGCCTGATTGCATTTTGCTAAGTGTAAAGTTTGGTTGAGTGGGATTATGGTGTGTGGTTGTTTTTCAGGGGTTGGCCTTGGCCCATTAGTTTCAATGAAGGGAACTCTTTAGGTGTCAGCATACCAAGACAATTTGGACAGTTTCTTGCTCATGCTTGACTGGCCTTCACAGAGTCCTGACCTCAACCTCATAGAACACCTTTGGGATGAATGAGAGTGGAGACTGCTAGCTAGGCCTTCTCGTGTGATATCAGTGTCTGACCTCACAAATGCGCTTCTGGAAGAATGGTCAAACATTCCCATAGACACACTCCTAAACCTTGTGGATAACCTTTCTATACGAGTTGAAACTGTTATAGCTGCAAAGGGTGGGCCAACTCAATATTGAACCCTGCGGACTAAGACTGGGATGCCAATAAAGTTCATGTGTGTGTAAAGGCAGGCGTCCCAATACTTTTGGCATTAGAGCGTATGTTTTCCCACTACAGAGCAAGCACACTCATTTGTTAATCATTACCATTTTAAAGTATAACCAAAGGCAAAACTTTTTTTTTTAGTTTTGGAAAGAGCGCCGATGGGTTAGAACCCCTGTCAGCTTTTATTTCTGTCTGTGCCCCCATTAAGGAGATTTATCCTCTCTATTTGTCCTGTTTACCATTATCATTGAAAGTGAAAGTAAAAGAAAATCCCAAATTTTGGGTTGTCCCCAAAAAAGTAATAATAGGGAATCTTCCAATGGGGACACTAGTTCTGGTGACCTGGGGATCCCCAAGGAATTCCCTTAATTTTCAGGGATGTCTTTTCACTTCCTGTTTGACTATGGGACAGGAAGTGAAGATAAATCTCTCCAATGGGACACAGATGGCGGAAAAAAAATCAGACAGGGATTATAACCTTCCTTATGAAACAAAAAAGGTTTCACTATAGTTCTACTTTTACAGATACCAATTGTTCATTATCATAGTAGGAAGAGATGTAGAGGGCATTACTGTGTTAGGCTCATTTAGAAGAACAGAGAAGAGCTTCACACAGAGGTAGGCCAGGAAAAAAAACATATGCAGTACTTTCTAACCCTTTAAGGACCCTGAAAATACAGAAAAATACCTTTTGCTCCAATTTTTGGCAGATATCACGATACCCTTGTTGCAACAAAATCTCAATCTTTTTTTGTATAACCTATACATGTTTGGTATCACTTCCACATTTTTTTTCAGTGGCAGTGAATAGTCCTTCCTTCTGGTCTGATTAGTTTTTGTATAATAAATTGTGAGCTCCCCTCAATCCAGATGTACTGTGTTCCCAGGCTGTGTGATGATGCATTCCCAGGGAGCGTGTCCATGAGCTCACAGGAAGTGGGTTAGATGACATAATTCTACCTGGAAGAGGGCTGGCTCAGCATGTCTGCAGAAGCAATTCTGAGGAGAGGAGTGCTAGATAGATGATTATTGCCGCAAGTGCTGCTTTTTTAATGTGTACAATTTTATTTTAATTATTTTTTGTTATGTCAGAGTCAGGGGTGGACTGACCATTTGGAAACTCGGGCACTGCCCGAGGGCCCGAGGTCAGTAGGGGCCCCATGAGATGCCCCTGGTACCTTTTTTATAGGCTTTTTTGAGTTTGGGCAAGGACACAAGGGCCCCATGATGCCCTATTGCCCGGGGGCCCCATGAGTTGTCAGTCCACCCCTGGTCAGAGTCTTGCTTTAAATTAACCTTTATATACAACTACCATAAGTTCCTAAGTGCATCTTGATATCAGCCACCTGCCTTGCCCTGCACAGCAGTACTAGGACCCAATCGGATTCTACTGTGTGCACATGTGCTGAAAGGAGAAGAGAGTTAGCAGAATGGATGACCAGACTCACTGATCATTGTGTTGCTTTCCCTTCATTGCCCAATCAGCAGTCTGCAGGCAAGGTTATGACCAATCTGTATTTCATAAATAACTCCTACATTTAACCTACCTGCCATGGAAATTCACCCTTCAGACTGTCAGTCCCACCAACGATCCTGACATTGGGATCCACTGTCACTGGCACAATGTCATCTGAGTGGTCATCCAAGTGTATATTTTCAGTAGAGTTGTGGTGTTCGATGGAAGAAATATTACTTATATAGTCTTCAGGTTCCAGGATGGTACGGGTTTCATCTTTTGGAATTGCTTCTGGAGCACTTACTCTTCCACAAGGATATTGCACTGTAAAATGAAGCAACTATGGTCATGTTATTTGTTGTGGCCAATGCACATAGACAAGTGTCACTGGTAAAAATTAGTAGGGAGAGGTGCAGCTTAAGGGAGGGGGGGGGGGGGGGGCGGTTGGCAATCTGCAAGAACACATCTCAACTGCACATTTTTGCCCCCCCTAACCGCAAGTCTAAACAAAGCCTAAAAGTTAAAGATCCAGGGCTAAAGGAAAAGGCTGCATAGAAACACAGATTTCTGGATAACTCTAGTGACCTTGCTGTAAACAAAATCCAAGTCAGAGAACAATGGCTCAGCCGTATGACTTATACACAGAAATCTATAGGATTTTATATAAGGTGAATACAAAGAATATGTTTGTGAGCAGCCACTTTTAGAAGGAGGGATTTTACAAGATACAGTCATGGCCAAAAATATTGGCACCCCTGCATTTCTGTCAGATAATGCACCACTTCGCCCAGAAAATTGTTCCAATTACAAATGTTTAGACATTCTCATGTTTTTTTCTTTTTTTTTTATTGGTATGACATAAAAAAAGTGGAGAAAAAAAGCCAAATCTGACACATTCCACGCAGAACCCCAAAGAATGGACTGGACAAAATTATTGGCACTTTCTCAAAATTGTAAGAAAGGAGTGCATTCCAAGTTTGTGATACTTCTGTAATAAATGTCTCTTTTGGTCAGTTAACCATGTTGACTATGCTTATGCATGTCACATGACATTTCCTGGAGACTGTATATGCCGTCATAACCATTGAAACTATGCTAAATAAATTGGCAAGTACAGTCACAGTGGCACCAGCTAAGTGACAATTTGCCCTCTGAAGCTTAGTAAGCTCTTACATGACTCCATATTACTGGCAGCACACACAGTGATTGACCAAAGTGAGGCTTGCCACCTGTTAGCTAGGTGTCTCATCACACAGCAGAAACAAAACAATGTTGCATCACTTCTGCTTTCAACATGAAACATGTCGTTACTTTGTATCCTGCATATAATTTTTTTTGTCCAACCCCTGTATATCTCAGTGATTATCTTTTGGTCTGGTACTCTAATCTCAGACTCTCTCACTCTGGTCAAATACTACTATCCTTATTTATAAATAGAATAGTCCCAGGGTTCCTGTGCTACCCCCTCCGTTTTTTCCCTAAGTCAGTCAGACACTAACATAAGATGAACGCTGAAAGCTCAATTCCCTTTAAAAAGCTAAAATGTACTAAAAGCTTCATGCTCATAATGTATGATTATGCAGGCGGATATGTATGGCAGACATTCCTGTGAATGTGGCTAATAGCATTTTATACAAGCAGAGCATTGCCAGTTGCATCTGCTTCTGCTCCATCTTTTAGAAATCACTGGTATTGAATGATGAGGGCCCAGTATCTGTAGGTATATCCACAACATGTGCAGATTTAAAGACCACAATTCACTTTGGGTGACCAATGTACATTGCAGGGATTTTAAAGTTGTTGTAAACCTCTGAAATGAAGAAGTAACCAAGCATATCCATCTATAGTGTGTACTAGCTTCAATTCAAGGCACCAAGTCATGCAAAGCTGTACCCAAACAAAATGTATGTACTTTTTTTCACACAAACAGAGATTGGTGGCATTTGATCACCACTGGGTTTTTTATTTTTTTGCAATATAAATGAAAAAAGTTGAAAATTTTGAAAAAAAAAAAACAATATTTTTTTACTTTCTACTACAAAATGTGTACAATTATAAAATAAAAAAAATCTAATTTCTTCATACATTCTGGCCAAAATGTATTCTGCTACATGTCTTTGATAACACCCCCCCCCAATAAATGTATATTGATTGGTTTGTGTGAAAGTTATAGCGCCTACAAACTATGGTTTATGTACTGGAATTTTTTTTAACATACAACTAATGGCAGTGATCAGCGACTTATAACGGGACTGCAGTAGTGCGGCGGGCAACCTGGCATTAACTGAAGCTGGTGGGAACTGACTAACTGCCACTGAAATCACCAATGACATGAAAGTGTTACTAAACTCACAACAGTAAAATCAGTCTGTATATGAAGTAAAGCATGCTTGTTATGCTCACTGTGGAACCTAAGGGGTTAATCCTTTGCATTGTGTAAAAAAGCAGTTTGATCCTTTCCTCTCTGCCCCTCCTCTTAGTGAAATGACCACCTGATACAGACTGACCCCGTGGTCACATGCACATGCTCAGTTTGATGTGTATTGCCAGAGAGGCTTTTTTTTTCTCCCGGGAGAGTGCATGTGATCAGCACTGTCCAGACAGAGGTCAGGGGTTCTGCATCCTCCTAGAGCAGAAAGAAAACTCCTTCTAAAAGCTTTAGCTAGTGGTGGGCTGGACACAGATAGAAGTCAGAAGATTGCTCTAACTGCTGATGAGAAAAGGTATTTAGCAGTTTATATTTACTAAAATAATTGCATTTCCATGTTCTGTGTACTGTGTGGGACCAGATATAGTGAATGAAGGGTCCCGGGCTTAGTAACACTTTAATACAGTGATCAGTGATAATACTATACACTGTCATTGTACTAATGACCCTGGCTGGGAAGGGGTTAACATCTAGGGCGATGTGTGTTAAATGTGTGCCTAACTATGTGTAATATGTGTAAAGTGTGCTGCTTTTTACTAATGACCTCTTAGTTTCTCAGAGAGATTGTTCACTCTGTACAGAACTCTGTGATGATTGTCAATACAGAGCTCTGGGCTGTGATTGTAAACAGCATATCAGCAGAACCTGGCAGTGAATCATTGGCCAGGATCTGCTGACAGACTCCCATTGTGTACAATTACAGTGAGAGTAGGTGGGGAAAGACCCAGAAACAGGCAGCAACTTATGGGTACGTCGCTTTTCCTATGCGGACCACTTGTCCACAGTACTTTGTTGGTGGTCCACAAGTAGTTAACGAATTTTGTAGCAGATTCCTACCTTTTGTTGTGCTGAAGAAATAGCTGTTTGTTTCATCATGTTTTTTGTAGTCTGATTCTGAATGGGAGTGACTGGTTCATTTTGATTAGCTGATACACTGAGGAGTGTATCCTAAGAAGAAAAGCTACATGGCCAGCATCCCTTTAGAAGTATTTAACCACTTCCCATCTAGCCCATGTACATAAACGGCTGGACAGGAGCAGTGCAGGAGCGGGTAGCCATTTATAAACGGCCTCCGCATCCACTGCCTGTGCGTGCTCCCTGGGAGCGCACGACACTGCGATCCGGAACACCAATCGCTGTACGAGATCTCTGTGTGAGGTCCCGATCGTGTGATCACTGATTGGCCAATCAGTGATCATATGAATAGCAGTAAGCAAGATGTCACTTGCTGACATCATTGCTTACTACATGTGAAATCTGTGAATGATCACAGAGGTCACATGGTACAAGGCTATTCACAACAGCCTTGTACCATGTGACAAGCTGTGACCAATCACAGCTCTCACAGTATTTCTCAATGGCTGCAAGAATGCAGCCAGAGAGAAGGAGAAATGATTGCTTTTACAGCCTTTATGGGTGTAAAAGCAATCAGTGCAAAAAAAAATAAAAATTTTCATCACCCCCCACAAGTAGGACAGTGTCACTATGGTGACACTGTACTGCTAGGGTGACAGTATGTTAAAAAAAAAAATAATAATATTATAAAAAACAAAATAAAAATGTAAACTTTTTTTTAATTATAAATTTTGGTTTTAAACTAATTTGTGTTATTTTGTTTTACTAAAAAGATAGCTGAATACATTTTGGCCAAGATTTATGAAGAAAGATTATTTATTTGCAAAATTTTATCAGAAAAACACTTTTTTTTCAAAATATTTGTACTTTTTCATTTATATAGCAAAAAAAAAATCCCAGTGGTGAATAAATACCACCAAAATAAAGTTTTATCCATCTCAAAAAAATGCTAAAAAATTCATATAGGTACAGTGTTGCATGACCGCGCAATTGTTATTCAAAGTGTGATAGTTCTGAAAGCTGAAAATTGGCTTGGACAGGAAGGGGGTGAAAGTGTCCGGACTTGAAGTGGTTAACCCTTGGAGAGTATCTCACCAAAACTGAAATTTATATTGCAAGGGGTGCCTAAAATTTGAAAAATCAGTGAGCCAATCAAACAAGCAGGAAATGACATTTCTGGGGGCAATCTGTACACCTGCTGTGTACAGTATACCTCCAGGTTGCCACATTACCTTGAATACTACAGAAAACTTCAGCAACTGCAGATTGAAAAGGAAAGGTCATTTCAATAATATTAAATTAGAGTACAGTTTGTGTATGAGATACACAAGTTGTACGTTTTTCCATTTTTTATACATTTTTTCCATAAAAGTGAAGTTACAATTGAAAGTTCACATCCACAGCTGTTTGAACAATGTCATTATAAATGAAAAGTTTATAAACATATCATATTTACCTGTCTCTTGACACGTCTGCCCATCTGCTCTCAGTTTGTATCCAGACGCACAGAAGCATGTCACTTTTTTCTCAGCATTTTCTCTGCACATTTGTTGACACCCTCCATTGTTTATGGTACATGTAACAGGCAGTTCTACAAAAATGTTTTAAAGGAGAGTATATTGTAGAAAAATGTGTGTATAATGATAAAGGAATGCATAAAGTACATTCTCACTATACATTGTTTTATATGGTAAGAAAATAATAAACAACGTTACAGTACCAGTAATAACAACTGGTCTCATGTTTGAACTAATTGTTTCTTTTATCTTAATTAGAAATATGTTTTAAGACTAAAGACTGCCATATTTTGTTTAAAATTTGTCCAGTCCCTGCTAAACCAGTGGAACTTTGATCCATGTATGGGCTAGCTAGCTGCACACACGCCAATCTATTAATCAATTTATTTTTAAATAGCCTATCCATTTTTTCTCAAGCGATTAGTTCTTCCGGCTATAGCCAGCAACTAGAGATGAGCGAATTATTCAAAAATTTGATTCGGCTGATTCGCCGAATTCGCGGAATAAATTTGATTCGAGGCGAATATATTCGCTGCGAATATAACTTATAAAAAGGGTGTTTCTAGGCTTCAGAGAGCCTTTATATTAGTGCAGAACACTGTACCTTTAATTTAAATGCCCTTGGAGTCTGCTGGGGAAGAGAACTAATACTGTCAGTCAGTATGACATGCAGATGAGTGCCGTCGATCTTAGAATCACCGCACACTTCACTCATTTGGGCAGTCACGGGGCCAAAACCAGAGTGTGGAGCCACAGTGTGGCGGTGGAGGCAGCAGCAATGGGAGGCCATACAGCACCCTATGACAAAATGGAACCCACCAGCAGTGTGAGGAGACCTGAAAGTGGCACATGGCAGAGTGTGGCGATGGAGACAGCAGCAATGGGGGGCCGTACAGGGACCCATGACACACTCTGGACCTGGCAGCAGCGTGAGGAGGCGGTACGGGGGCCCATGACAGATTACGGGCCTGGCAGCAGCATGAGGAGTCGGTACGGGGGCCCATGGCAGATTACGGGCCTGGCAGCAGCATGAGGAGGCGGTACAGGGGCCCATGGCAGAGTGGCGGAGCGTAAGCAGCTAAAATTGAAGGCCATACAGAGGCCTATGTTAAAAAGTCCCCCCAGCAGCAGCGTGGGGAGACGACTAATAGTCGTCTCCCCACGCTGCTGCTGGGGGGACTTTTTAACATAGGCCTCTGTATGGCCTTCAATTTAAGCTGCTTACGCTTCGCCACTCTGCCATGGGCCCCTGTACCGCCTCCTCTTGCTGCTGCCAGGTCCAGAGTGTGTCATGGGTCCCTGTACGGCCTCCCATTGCTGCTGACTTCATCGCCAGACTCTGCCATGTGCCACTTTCAGGTCTCCTTACACTGTTGGTGGGTTCCATTTTGTGATAGGGTGCTGTATGGCCTTCCATTGCTGCTGCCTCCACCGCCACCCTGCGCCATGTGCCTCTGTCGTCTGCTCATGCTGCTGACGGCTTCCGCTTTTTAACCGAGGCCTGTGTTTGGCTTCCGAATACTGCTGCATCCACCGCCACCCTGCGCCATGTGTCTCTGTCGTCTGCTCACGCTGCTGACGGCTTCCGCTTTTTAACCTAGGCCTGTGTATGGCTTCAGAATAATGCTGCCTACACCGCCACCCTGCGCCATGTGCCTCTGTCGTCTGCTCACGCTGCTGCCAGGTCCATACTGATTCATGGCCCCCTGTACCGGCTCCTCATGAACGTGGTTCAGCGGGTTTGCATCACTTAACGGCAAATCGTTGACAAACGCTGGGACGTTCAGTGTTGTGCGCATTAAGCCAGACACCAAAGGGCAGCACAGACCTGTTATTACTCGCTCAAGCATGGCTGAACAAAACCAGTCTCAAATAGTCGTCGACTATCAAGAGTCCAATGGCAGAGTGGCGGAGCAGAAGCAGCTTCAATTGAAGGCCATACACAGGCCTAGGTTTAAAAGTCCCTCACAGTTAATTCCAGTAACGAACTCTACTCCTCCGTGCAATCTACTTCCGAGACCCTGGGCAGGTCTGGGTCCAATTTGTGGTAGAGACTGGTTTTGTTCAGCCATGCTTGAGCGAGTAATAACAGGTCTGTGCTGCCCTTTGGTGTCTGGCTTAATGCGCACAACACTGAACGTCCCAGCGTTTGTCAACGATTTGCCGTTAAGTGATGCAAACCCGCTGAACCACGTTCATGAGGAGCCGGTACAGGGGGCCATGAATCAGTATGGACCTGGCAGCAGCGTGAGCAGACGACAGAGGCACATGGCGCAGGGTGGCGGTGTAGGCAGCATTATTCTGAAGCCATACACAGGCCTAGGTTAAAAAGCGGAAGCCGTCAGCAGCGTGAGCAGACGACAGAGACACATGGCGCAGGGTGGCGGTGGATGCAGCAGTATTCGGAAGCCAAACACAGGCCTCGGTTAAAAAGCGGAAGCCGTCAGCAGCATGAGCAGACGACAGAGGCACATGGCGCAGGGTGGCGGTAGAGGCAGCAGCAATGGAAGGCCATACAGCACCCTATCACAAAATGGAACCCACCAACAGTGTAAGGAGACCTGAAAGTGGCACATGGCAGAGTCTGGCGATGAAGTCAGCAGCAATGGGAGGCCGTACAGGGACCCATGACACACTCTGGACCTGGCAGCAGCAAGAGGAGGCGGTACAGGGGCCCATGGCAGAGTGGCGAAGCGTAAGCAGCTTAAATTGAAGGCCATACAGAGGCCTATGTTAAAAATAATAACATGTTTGGGGCATGATTCATGGCGGATTTAGTCAGTTGTGTCAGGAACTGGTGGTTTGAAATCCAGACTAATCCACGCCTGATTCATTTTCACAAACGTGAGTCTCTCCACACTTTGGGTGGACAGTCGTGTCCTCCGCGGAGTTACAATACCTCCTGCCGCACTAAACATGCGCTCCGATGCCACGCTACTGGCCGGGCATGACAGCCTTTCAAGGGCAAATTCAGCTAGTTGGGGCCAAAGGTCAAGTTTCGTTGCCCAGTAGTCAAGGGGATTGTCTACCTCGGTTGGCAGGGTGCTGTCCAAGTAGGCCCGAGCCTGTTGTTTGAGGTCCTGCTCCAGGTCCACCTGATACTGCTGCTGCTGCCGCTGGTTAGTAGTTTCCTCACTGCGCTGGTGAAGAAAGCTACTCATCATCGACTGCAGACTGAGGCAGCCGCTGCTGGTGGAGCTGCCACTGCTCCTACCACCCCACCCCTCCCCTGCTGCCATGGCAGCGGAACGCGAGCGCACAGGGCCCACAGTGTCTGAGGATGGACGTTGGCGCAGAAAGGCAGAGACCAACTGACTACATAGGTGGTTTTTATAGTACTTTATTTTGGCCTCCCTCTCAGCAGGTGTGAAAAAGGCCACCATTTTTGAACGGTAGCGCGGGTCCAACAAGGTGGACACCCAAAAGTCATCCCTCTGTCTGATGGTTATTATTCGGCTGTCGCTACGCAAGCAACCAAGCATGCTATGGGCCATTTGTGCCAAGGAATGCGAGGGACTCCCTGCCTCCATCTCCACAGCATACTGCCACGGTGCGTCTGGGTCCTCTGTCTCCTCCTCCTCCTCCTCTACCAGATGCTCCTGCTCCTCCACTCCAGTCCGCTGAGTGGAAAAACCACCCATTTCACTCAATAATTCCTGAGCACCAATGTCCTCCTCTACCTCCTCCTCTTCTTCCTGTCCTGCCCCCACAGGGGTCATGTGGCGTTGAGATCTGTGCACCACGTCTACCGCACCCTGACCAGCCATTGTTAACAGCATTTGTTCCAGGACGTGCAACAGAGGAATGACGTCGTTCATCCCATAGTCCTGCCGACTCACGAATAGCGTGGCCTCCTCAAAGGGCCTGAGCAAGCGGCAGGTGTCACGCATGAGCTGCCAATGGCTGACATCTAAGTTACACAGGGGAGTACCTTTATCCGCTTGTAACATCAGGAAATCGGTGATGGCCTTTCGCTGTTCGTAAAGGCGGTCTAACATATGTAGGGTTGAATTCCACCTTGTTGCAACGTCGCAGATCAGGCGATGCTGTGGAATTCCGTTCTGCCGCTGCAGCTCAAGGAGGGTGTGCTTTGCGGTGTAGGAATGGCTGAAATGCATGCAAAGTTTACGTGACATTTTAAGGATGTCTTGCAGTGGGATGGTGGATTTTAGGAACCGCTTGACAACCAGATTGAACACGTGAGCCATGCATGGCGCATGGCACAACCTTCCTTGACGCAGAGCAGACACCATGTTCTTTCCGTTGTCGGTCAACATGGTTCCGATTTTCAGTTTGCGCGGAGACAGCCATCTGTCGATTTCTCTGTTCATTACACTCAGAAGTTCCTCCCCTGTGTGACTACGTTCGCCAAGGCATACCAGGTGCAGCACAGCGTGACACCGTTGCGCCCTGCACATGTGATATGCCGGTCAGGTAATGGGACTTGGCACGGGGGTGGCGGCTGAGGACACGGCGGAAGAAGAGGTGGTAGAGGCGGACATCTTTGCTGGACCAAGGACGTGCAAACGTGGAGGCAAAAGCGGCGTGACCTGTCCAAGTTGCTGGTGCGGCTGTGCCGGCACCACGTTCACCCAGTGGGCCGTAAATGACATGTACTGTCCCTGACCGTAGTTACAGCTCCACACGTCGGCGCTGCCGTGCACTTTGGCAGAGACCGACATGCTCAAAGACTGGCCCACCATCTCTTCTACATGTGAATGCAGGGCTGGCACTGCCTTTTTGGCGAAGAAATGCCGGCTTGGCACTCTCCACCGCGGCTCGGCACAAGCCATCATTTCTCGGAAAGGTGCTGAGTCCACCACTTGGAAAGGGAGGGACTGCAGCACCAGCAACTTGGACAGGAGGACGTTCAGCTTCTGCACCGTCGGGTGCGTACTCGCAAACTGTTGTCTCTTGGAAACGGATTCCAAGAAAGACTGCTGACGGAATCCGTGAAGAGAAGTAGCAGGAGAAGGAGCATCTGAATGAGCGGAAGATGCCAACGAGCGACAACTCCCCTCAGCAGAGGTGTTGGAGCCTTGACTGGCTGATAGAGGGCGATTGATGTCAGGTGACGGAGCAAGTAACGGAGCGGGTGATGGAGCGGGGGCTGGGGCAGGCAGAACCGCCGTATCTTTATCACGGTTTTCCCAGGCCACCGAATGGCGATGCTGCATATGCTGACGCAACGCTGTAGTCCCAACATGGGCCCCCTGGCCACGCTTGACTTTCTGGCCACATAGTCGACATACGGCTACGTTTACTTCCTCGGGCGGCTTGACGAAAAATTGCCACACCGCCGAGTAGGAAACTTTGCCCCCGCTACTCCTCACTGGCTGACTGCTACTTCCTCCGTGCACACCGGCACCACTACTGGCCGTGGTGGTAGGCTGCAGTGGAGCTGGTGCTCTACTCCGTGGCCGTTTGCCTCCACTGACACTGCTGCGACCCTGCTGCCTCCTGGGCAACCCACCGACTGTTTTGCTCGCTGGCAAGCTGGCACCCTCTTCTCCTGATGATGCGGAAGCAATAGCCTGATGACGACGAGGCTGCCAAGTGCGATCAGCCTCATCATCATCAATTAGGGTCTCCGCATCACTACTAGCCCCCTCGGCTGCGTGTGGGTCAGGAGACAGACCTGTCTCTAGACCGGCTACCGAGCCACTCTCCTCGCCAGTACTTCTTCGCCTGGCTGCTGAAGAGGCGGATGTCTCCCCCCGTTCCTGACCGCCCTCTGTTAGCTCTTCCTCACTGTACAGTGGGGCTGAGCCCACAGCATGCGATACTTCGCTTGGTGAGGGAACACCAAAGGACAGGGGCAGGTAGAGGACACGTGATTTCAGTGGGCTTGCTCCCGGGCCATGCCAACTAACGGTTGTGTCTGACGTACCCACCGACCGTTGGCTGTAGGTGTCAGAGGTGACCTGGGAAGAGGAAGACGACCGAGTCAACCAATCGATGATGGCAGGGTTGTCGGTGGAGACACGACCGCTGGATGACACCGGGAGCACTGGCCTCTGGCTGCGACTAGTGCTGCCTCGACCCCTTCCTCTGCTGCCACGTCTGCTCGCTCCTGAAACATTGCCTCCTCTGCCACTCCTCTGCGTGTTGTCTGACATACTCTTTAATTCAATAAGCACCCCAAACATAAAACAGGATTTAACTCTTTGAACGTACAATAGTGGTTGTGAAGCAGAAAGTAACGATTCTGTGTCCCTGAGTAACAATTCTGTGTCCCTGAGTAACGATTCTGTGTCCCTGAGTAACGATTCTGTGTCCCTGAGTAACGATTCTGTGTCCCTGAGTAACGATTCTGTGTCCCTCAGTAACGATTTTGTGTCCCTGAGTGACGATTCTGTGTCCCTGAGTGACGATTCTGTGTCCCTGAGTAACAATTCTGTGTCCCTGAGTAACGATTCTGTGTCCCTGAGTAACGATTCTGTGTCCCTGAGTAACAATTCTGTGTCCGAGTAACAATTCTGTGTCCCTGAGTAACGATTCTGTGTCCCTGAGTAACGATTCTGTGTCCCTCAGTAACGATTCTGTGTCCCTGAGTAATGATTCTGTGTCCCTGAGTAACGATTCTGTGTCTGTCCCTGAGTAACGATTCTGTGTCCCTGAGTAACAATTCTGTGTCCCTGAGTAACGATTCCTTGTCCCTGAGTAACGATTCTGTGTCCCTGAGTAACGATTCTGTGTCCCTGAGTAACAATTCTGTGTCCCTGAGTAACGATTCTGTGTCCCTCAGTAACGATTCTGTGTCCCTCAGTAACAATTCTGTGTCCCTGAGTAACGATTCTGTGCCCCTGAGTAACGATTCTGTGTCCCTGAGTAACAATTCTGTGTCCCTGAGTAACAATTCTGTGTCCCTGAGTAACGATTCTGTGTCCCTCAGTAACAATTCTGTCTCCCTGAGTAACAATTCTGTGTCCCTCAGTAACAATTCTGTGTCCCTGAGTAACGATTCTGTGTCCCTGAGTAACGATTCTGTGTCTCTGAGTAACGATTCTGTGTCTCTGAGTAACGATTCTGTGTCCCTCAGTAACAATTCTGTGTCCCTGAGTAACAATTCTGTGTCCCTGAGTAACGATTCTGTGTCCCTGAGTAACGATTCTGTGTCCCTGAGTAACGATTCTGTGTCCCTGAGTAACAATTCTGTGTCCCTGAGTAACAATTCTGTGTCTGTCCCTGAGTAACGATTCTGTGTCCCTGAGTAACAATTCTGTGTCCCTGTGTAACAATTCAGTGTCCCTGAGTAACTATTCTGTGGCCCTAAAGTCTCTGTGGCCCTAACTCTGTCCCTAATACAGACAGGTCTGTCTCTCTTGAATGACCGGAGGCTAATGGAGAATTCTAAGATGGCCGCGATTTATAGCTCCACCATTACACAGTGCTGGCTCGCTGGCTGGCTGCTGATTGGCTAATGCGATCACATGTCATGAATGAATGCATTATGGGTCAGCGCGCCTTGTCTGCGCGCCTTCCCAGAGATCCCCGCTCCGTCGCCACACATGTCGCCGCCATTTTTGGGAAAATTCGATTCGTGCATCCGAAGTTTGCTAATTTTCGGATTCGGCGCGAATCGAATTTTTCCTAATCTTCGAAACGAATTCCACTTCGTCATGTTCGATTCGCTCATCTCTACCAGCAACACTAATTATTATATTCTGCCAGTGGGGAATACAATAGCTCAGCAGGAAAGATCTCCCCATCACAGTGAATGTGTAGATGGGGGAATCAACTTTTTTTCCCTTCGTTCAACCTGCTGGTTGAACAACAACATCAAAAAAGAATCATGTATGGCCTGCGTAAGACATGGGTCATGTATGAATTGATATTTCACATTCCTACTTTAGGTGTCCTTTTATGAAACCGAGATCAGCGGCGATCTTGAGGATCGTTGCTGATCTCAGATCATTAGTGGTTTAGGAAACAGAGATGATCAGCGGAGAACAAATTCTCTGTTGATGATCTCAGCACATAGACGGCCAGTGTATGAATGAGCGATGTCAACCCTTCACTGGTGATCTGTGTTCTCCCTCCAGATTGTCCAGCCCAGAGGTTTAGAATCAGGGGAACCGCAAATGAAGCAGCAATAATTTACCTCTGCTTAGTAAATGGTGTTTGACTGATCTCTTACTGTAATCTCGTGATATTATAGTAACAGCAGCCATTTTCCTGTGTTCAAGACATTTGTAGATTGCTTCTCTCCTCATTCGGAGAATCGATCTACACTGATTCATAAAAAGGCATTCAGGGGAGATCTGTCTCCTCTGAGAATGCCGGAAAACTGAGCAGCTGTCATTTACCACTGCATGATAAAAGGACACCTAAGTTCATACACTTTCTTTTAGAGTTCAAAATGCTGGAGCAGCCTTCTGCAGCTATCCAAACATTTTCTGCCGCTATATGTCCTCAGTGTGATAGCATCATTCAATACACTCATTTGAGCTTGGGTCTTCCTGTGACTGCAAGGTGAAAGGACAAGCAGCACAGTGATGAGCTCATCACTCTGCTTTCTCTTCCCATCAGCATGCATCTTGTCATCACATACACTGATTCACTGCTTGTGCTGCTTCTTCCTCTCACACTCCAGCCCTGCTTTAAATGGTTTGTCTCAACCAACTGTCTCTTTTGCTAGACAGCTTGGTCTGTTAAAAGAAGTTGAAAAATAACATACTCGCTGGCCAGATCAAGGGGTAAAAATAAAGCAAAGAAGTCTGAAAAAGAAAACTAACTCAGCCACTAAAATTAACCATTTCTGCTCTCACACCTGTTTACCCCTTGTGGACCAGAGGAATTTTTACATTTCTGCTATGGGCCTGTTTATTCAGCAATAACTTTGTCATTACTTAAGATAAAAACATGATACATATATATGGCTTTTTTGTGTGAAAATTGTCTTGCAACAAAGATTTTTTTTCGCAATCATTATACAATTAAACATAACAAAATGTAACAAAGCATGCTTTTATTTTATTCTGTAATTTGTTCTGTTTCAAATGATGCTAACATTATGATTCTGGTACAAAGCATTGCAAATATATATTTTTTTTCAATTTTGCACTTTTGTTATATGTGAAATTTGTAAATATATGTTAAAGAAGTAAAAAAATATTAACAAACACAACAAACAAACAAAAAAAGTTTAAAAATTATTAGTTAATAAAATAGAAATTAACACAAAAAAAATCAGCAGGAAAATAATAATTAAATGGAGAAGGAAAATAAGGAGTTAATTAGGGCTGATTAGTGCAAACTAAGGGTTAATAAGGGGTTTAACAGAGGAACATTTAATTAAAAAAACAAACTTCTTTTTACTTGTCAGGTTGCTTTAACTGACTTTATGTACAGATCGAAGTTAATCCCTTTGATCTGTAGTTGAATAAACAGATACAAAATGAAACAATGTTTCTTTTGAACAATGTTGTTGATAAACATTTTTCCAAACTGCTTTATTTTGACAGTTCCAGCTGTCAGAACTTTCTCTGTGTATTGGGCAATGCTGCTTTGATTAATCAGAGCTGAATTGCCAAATACTGGGAGAGCTAGATTGCCGAATAATGGGACAGGGGAGGTCCTGACAGCAGGGCGGAAGGAGTGGATGTGTTACACAAGCCCTGGCAATAAGCAATATAATATATTTTTGTTTTTGTTTTTACTATCACTGTAATACAGTTCTGCAATAAATAACACATCATTAAAAGTGGTTGTAAAGGCTGAGGGTTTTTTACCTTCATGCATTCTATGTAGGTAGCTGTTTGCAAGAAATGTGTTCATTGTATGCATTTGTGAGAGACATGGTACAAGCATATTGTAACTTCAGTTTATGTAATTGTATTGCAGTTTTATAGAACTAGTCACAGAAGTAAATTCAGCTTTGGAATGAAACACAACTCTGCTTCTGTCAGTTCTGTTAGGCAGCTGTTGGCTAAATGTTAGTAGGACAACATAATAGTGTATTTGACACTTGGGGAGAATCTTTTTTACACCCCCTACTCTATATGACCATAAAATTTTTTTATAAAAATGAAATGAAAAAAAAAAAAACTAATTGCCATAAAAAAAACACACAGATCGAAGATGGTGGTGTTCTTTTACATTGGTGAACACAGTGGAGAAATGGTCCCTTACATTGGTGGTCAGTAGCCCCTTACATTAGATATCAATGGAAAAGTATTCCACTACATTGGGGCTTAATGTAGACAGCAAGTATGCCACTACCGCTCACTGCTGTTCTAGCTGATATTCTGCCATTTAAAATGAATTTGTGGAAATCTGTGGAGTGTGAAGCATAAAACTGTTTTTTTAATGAAAACAATACTAAATGAAAAAGTGGTGAGCAATCTAAGGGCCTGTTTTTCTATACAGTGAAGCCCAAGATCTATTTGCAGGTTACAGAGCAGAGAATTCATACAAACAAGACAGAAAAAAGTGAAGGCTAAGAAAATGCATGTTGCTCTTAAAGTGTAAGTTCATTCAACACTGAGACCTTGGTTGTGGGCGGGGCGGACTTACCATTCGAGCACTCGGGCACTGCCCAAGGGCCCGGGGTCAGTAGGGGGCCCCATGAACTGACCCTGGTACCTTTTTTATAGGCAATTTTGAGTGTGGGCAAGGACACAGTGGCCCCATGATCCCCTATTGCCCGGGGGCCCCATGAGTTGTCAGTCCACCCCTGGTTGTGGGGGAAAAAATATCACTCCCAATATACCGTTTGTATTTTTAAACACATGTGTTTGTGAGGTGTTCCTAAATTTCAATTTGATGAAGTTTATCAAAGTTTGTACTCCTTGGTCACAGCATGGGTACTGCATGATGAACCTGAATCAATTATCACACTGCAGTATTAACTGACATGTACCTTTTAGGGTGGATTTCTTTTTTAAAAAATGGCAGAAAGATGCTCATAACAATTAATTTGCTATTTACATTTTCTAGCATTCAATATTAAAAAGAATACCAGTATCTTGCTGCAATGCCCTCAAATAACACCTTAATCAGTCTCTAATTTTAAAAGTATTAACTTGGGACACATTTCCTTAAACAGAAATTATTTTAATGCCTGTTGAAAATAAACATAATTATTCAGCTTCTCTGTTTCCATGATTATAATGAGCCTGGTCTCTGTAAACACAGGTGGGTGATACATACCAAACTCACAGTTCTTTCCTCTGTATCCATGTGCACACCAACATACATAGGCGCTCACATCGTCTTTGCAGACTCCTCCATTTAGACATGGGTTGGATATACACTGGTCTCCATCTAAACATATAGCAAGCAAATCCATTTTAAAAAATTGATATAAAGATTGATTTTGTTATCAGTGTAGCAAACAACACAGTCTTTGTTGAATTCTTTGAAATGATAAGAACCTTTGGTGCTTAAAACATTGCATAACTGGAAGATGTTTTCTTAGCAATGAATGATGTCTTTTAAAACGAAACTCAAGAAAGAAGGGCAGGCTCTTCGCACTGAGACTTACAAATGTTTGCAACATTATGCAAGAAGGATAAAATAATGAAAGCCACCACAACTATGTGCATCCTTTCAGACTGCTGTCCTCTTTCCTACTTCATTGTTTGGTGAGCTACTGATTTGTAATGAGTGTGCAAATCAGATGTACTTACACTTTATTGGCCGTATGCTTGTTCCAGGTCTTTCAATTACTAGGTAGTAAAGCAAACAAATGGCAATGGCAGCTCAGTATTTCAAGGCTGGCAGGTTATCTTTAATAATGGATTTCAGAATCATCAGTGAATGTCCACCTTCCTTCTTGGGTTTGAAAAAACTCATAGGTACATTTACCAGTGGTTCTATAGAAACTAAGTCTTTAATGCTTTTTGCAAGCAAGGAGCAATGTACACAATAATATAGTCCTACACAATCAATCGGAATTCTCCTTTTCTTGCTTTAATCAGAAAAAATCAAATCTCATTGCCATTAGTTACTACTGTACTTTGTACATCCACAATGCAATTCTTGTTGGTCACATGGGGTTAACTGCTTATTTATTGCTATATACAAAACTTTTATTTTGTATTATATATACACTATATATGTGGAAACAAAGATGTGGTTGTTGTTAATGACGCAGTTAAACCTAGTATTTCTACATTGATATCTCAATTGAACACTGCTGTTTGTGAAACAGACCTTTTGTTATGCAGAATAAACATACTTATTTCTAGTGCTCATGTGTCTATCACAATGATTAATTGCATAAAGTGTGTTTTATGTATGAACAATGCATTAGTACTGTATCCTCTCATGATATGAGAATTTTAAATTAGTTTCTTGGTTGGATGTATATATTCACCTGCATAGCCTGAATAAGCTATAACAACAGGCACTGAAATTTTTATTTTTCTTTATAATTTTATTTTATAGTTATATATATCTCCAAGCTCAAGGGCACTCTGCCGTTCTATAATGATTTCTGGAAGCTTAATGTGGTGTCAAAATTTGATGCCTATTGCATGCCCTGGGTGGATAACCTTAATGAAAGACTAGACTCAGAACAATACATCACCACTTTAAACCTTACAAAAGAAAATTGGCAGATACCCTTAATCATGGCTACTCATAAGAAAATGGTGTTCTCCAACCTAAAGGGATACTTTCAGAACAGGACAATGCCCTTTGGCCTTCAGGCTGTTCCTGCCATATTCCAAAGGGTGATAGACCAGACTTTATACCCCCATTTAAATTATACTTCAGTGTAACTGACTGACAATGCAATTTTCCCCAGTCCAAGTCCAGGCAATGTTAAATGCCTTAAAATGGGGGTGGGGTGGGATTACTATGAAACCAGAAAAGTTTGCTTTAGGCATGTAGGAAGAACCTTGGATACATTTGGAGAAGTTGGATGGTGAAGTATCATGTCAGCAAATTAGAAGCTATATAGTTTTGTTCCCACCCCCTCCCCAAAAGCAGGAGCATATATTCCTGGGCATAGTGGGGTACTACAGATGTTTTTTCTATAATTGTGCTATCCTGGCAGCCCTTTTAATTGATCTAGCCAAGGGCTGAAAGTCAAGTGGTCAAGTGGACAACAGATACTGGAAAGGCCTTCCCCAGAGCTCAGGTTGGCACTATGCAAACATCCCGTCCTAATAGCTTCCAATTCCTCAAAGGAATATGTTGTTCAGATGGATGTCTCTGATGTGGGACTTGGAGATATTCTGTTACAGTACATCCATGGTGAGGAGTGTCTTGTGGTCTATCTCAGTCAGAAGTTAACTGCAGCTGAGAAAAATTACATTGTCGTACAGGTGGCATGTTTGGCCAGTAAGTGGGCCTTAGAGTCACTCTAGTACTACCTACTGGAATTGTTGTTTCTGATTATGGTCCATTAACATTGGAGATGAGCTTGAGGTTTGGTCTGAACACCAGAGCAAACCTTGGCTGTCTGGCCATTCGGATGCACGCCTGACTGATTACCTGTTTGGCAGGAGCCACGCTTCATGTAATAGTGGTATTATTACCACAGGGATACAGGACAGGGTTGTGAGTAAGAGGTCCTTGTCCTAATAAACATGGGGACAATGTCTTTTGACAGGTGGTTCCCCCCTGCAGGGTACCCCCTATATTGAGGGCTTGCAGCCTGGTATGGTTCAAGGGGAGGGGCACATGCTCATATACCCCCACTCACTTTCTTGCCCTGCCAGGCTGCATCCTTGGACAAGGGTCTGGTCTTGGACCTCACTTTTAGTTTTGGATGGCATTCCCCCTTGAAATCTAAACCAAACCAAAGTGTCTGTTATAGAATTTGGGGGACATCATGCTTTTTTTTCTTCTTTTTTTGTGTGTGTAGGTCCCCATTAACAGTCATACCAGACCTAAAGAGCATGGTATAAATTAGGGGGAAAAAAACCTATATATTTTTTTTTTCTTTATCCAACTACTCTGCTTACATGGCTTGGTTTTCCTGGCCATTTAAGTGAATGAGACCAGAGAGCTTACTTGTTGTTAAGGATTTAGCGGTGCCTGTGTTCAGACCAAACATTAAGTCCATCCCTAGTTCTGACCTAGGATCACGCCAAAAATGTTCACTAAGTAATGCTTTATTCAACTGTTAAAGATAGCTGAATGATTAGGATTATTTGTGATGATAGCATGATATTTTAATTAGTGTTATTTTGGTGAGTCCATATTTTCACACAGCAGCGGTCATCTTGTTGCGCTCATAAAGTAATTTTCCATCTGAAGTCCATTACTTATAATCATTTCTTTGCATGAAAAAGTAAAAAGGTGTGTTATGGTAAGCCATGCTCTTAGAGACAACCTCCACTTTTCACTGTAGCCACCAGTCTCTGTGGCACACTTTGCCTTAAGCACTTTCTTTAGTCCACAGGAAACTTTCCCTACAATGAAAGGATCAGTTGGTTGTGTTCATCAACCAGACCACTAGTTTCTAGTCCTTCCCTGAATCCATCACTAGATAAGGTCTAAAGTGTAGCAACCAGGGGTGGACTGACCATTTGGAAACTTGGGTCAGTAGGGGGCCCCATGAGATGCCCCTGGTACCTTTTTCATAGGCTTTTTTGAGTTTGGGCAAGGACACAGGGGCCCCATGATCCCCTATTGCCCGGGGGCCCCATGAGTTGTCAGTCCGCCCCTGGTAGTAACCCATAACACTCAGTTAAGAGATGATCTCTTTGTGATGGTTATAGGCTAATGCACTTTAGACAAATGATTACTCTTTGCACTGCGCGAATAAGCCCATGAGTGAGTGTCATAATTTATTTTGTGTTTTTCTTGGTTAGCTCAGCCATTTGTATTCAACAGGGTTTTTCAATATATTGGTTAGGGAACCTTTATCTCATTATAGCAGCTGGGTTCTTGCTGAATATATACATTTTAATTACAATGTCTGGTTCATGGATGCAATTAAAGCAAATAAAGTGAGATAAATATGAATATATTGGGTAACATGTGTAGCTCCTGATATTCACAACAAAGAATTAACTGTTTCAGTATGTCTAAATTGTGTAAGGAAATTCATCTTACCGACATACTGCTTCCAAAATTCAATCTATAAAGAAAAAAAAGAAAAGCAAAACCATAAGTATATTTAACAATGAATAGATTTTATAATTATTTTAAAAATAAGTCAGAACAGTAGCAGATCTTTTGTCAAAGATGTCCTACTATGGGCTGTGGGATGAGAGAAGGGCCTATGCAGTTTTTGCACCTGCTCCCTCCCTACCACCTCCTGCAATACAAGGGATGTTGACTGTGCTGCTTACCTTGCTGTGTAGTCATAAATAATACATATAAATTGTGAGCTGCAATGATTTAATTTATTTTTCATTAAATAGTTTTAACACAAAATTAATAGTAAGGATTTTCACAGACGAGTAGATGTATTGCAAAGAATGAAGGAGGGGGCATCTGTTTGTCATTCATTGTGACAGAAGCTGAAGTGCAGTATGTTGAGACTAAAGCTGGCCATAGATGTTTCAAATCTTGGATGGTTCAGCAGGGACCGGCCGAGATCCAAACCATCTATGGGCAGGCTGATTGTACCCACTTTGATTGTTTGCCTGTTGGATTTTTCAAGCGATTATTGCCAGGGGCTATAGCCACAAGCAATAATCACTGTGTTGTGCCCCCCCCCCTCCCCACTGGGAGAATACAATAGCATTATGGGAGGGATTCTTCCATCAACACTCACTGTGTTGATGGGGAAATTGAGCAGTTTCTTTCCTGCAACCCATGGTTTCAGGAAAGAACATCACAACATCTATGGCCAGCTTAAAGGAAAAGTTCACTTTGGGGGACATGTTACATGTTCCACCCAGTTTTAACATGTAATATGTTCCCAGTCCTGCAGCTGCTCCCTGATCCCCCCTCTCCCTGTGACAGCAGTACTAGTAGATATTCCCTGTACTAGCTGTCACTTTTTATAAACTGGCTCCACCCACACATCCGCATCATTTATCCACAGAGTTCTGTGAAGGAATGAACTACAAGTCCCGGCAGACTTAGCGCTGTTGGCTTCTAGTTCTCAACGAGCTACCACAGCATTGTGAAGCGCTGTGGTAGTTCATTGACTTTTCCTGTCAGACTGTATCTGTGTGTCAGTATAACATGTACGGACACACAGATACACTGACAGGTTTGCAGGAGTCCTGCATGGCACCACCTGCTGATCTCTAGTGCAATGCTCTCCAGGCTCAAAAAAAAATCTAATAATCAGATAAATTCACATTTTTGTTATCTTCAAATAAGTGCATTTACAAATTTTTTTAAGATGTGAACATATCCTTTAAGCCATCAGCCACCTGCACAATGAGATTCATCCTTACCTCCGCTCACTGAGGATTGAACTGACTCACTGCACATTTTCCAATATATTTTCTTTTTTTTTTCCTTGAATATAATGACAAGAAACACATCCAATGGTTATTCTTATTAACCCTCGAAGTTCTGATTTTCTCCTGTCATTCGTGGGCTTTACATGGCAACCCTTAAAAATGACACAATTTTAGAATGTCCTGTAATCTAGGGAACTAGGAAAGGCATTGCTAATTCTGTGATTGCTGCTAGCTTCTGGGTCCTGTGTCAAGTGGGTGCCCTGCTAGTTATTGAATACAGGAGGTTGCTTGCTCGACATGGCCAACATTCAGAGAACACTATGCATTTTCTCAATGAGTGCAAAGTGTACTTTGATTGAACTAGGCAGGTTTTGTGACATTATTGTCCAGCCTCTCTATCTTGTCCAATCAGAAAACATTAAGGGATTGATTTACTAAAGGCAAATAGACTGTGTACTTTGAAAGTGCAGTTGCTTTAGAGCTTAGTAATGGGTGGAAGCTCTGCTGAGGTCCATCATCCAATAACGCACAAGCAAAAAAATCTTTTTTTTTTGTTTTTCCTTGCAGGTGATTGGGTATTCTTTGCAAAGAGAAGCTTTACCTCATTTACTAAGCACTGGAGCAACTGCATTTGCAAAGTGCTTAGTCTACGTGCATTTAGTAAATCAACCCATCATGAAAAAAGGAGGGGGTCATTTTATCCAAGAGTTGGGCTTTAACCAATTTACTAAAGAGAACTTGTCAGCCACTTCAACTATTCAAAATTGACACCACAAGGCGCTGTTAACCCTGTGTTAGCCTCTGAGCAGTGTATAGGAGCCTATATGGCAGAAATGTATACAAACAGGATTAAAATAAATATAAGCTGAATGACATTGGAATGTTTGCATTGACCATAGCAAGCAATGTTAGTGCAGAAATGAAGGGGCTCAGATTAGTTGGCACTTTTTAATCTCTTTGCACATTCATACCATTGCTGCTCATGTAATAGACAAGCTGTACACTAATGCTCATGTAAATAAATGAACAGCATGTGTCAGAAAAAATTGCCACACACATGAAAAGTATACATTACACAAGAGTATAATGGCACTGCACAAATAAACTATTTATACTCTGTTCTAACATGTTCCTGTTGCTTTTGTGTCAAAAGAAAGAAAAAAACTATTTTCATTAGGTTTGACGCAGCTGTCCTAATTAGATATGCTTTGCATCGGATTAGACCCAAGGGCTTAATTGACAACAAATGAAGAAAAAGTACAGCAATTAGCACCAAAATGAATGGGAGACAACATTGTGTGCTACACCTATATCACCCATTCTTTCTAAGCTGTCTGACTAAGCCAGTAGGCAAAATAAACTGTTTTATACAAACAGTTTATACAAACATCCTTCCACAAGACACAAATTTAAAGCTGAACTCTGGCCTTCCCTTCAGTTGGCACAGTTGTACAGGCTCCTCTCTTGTACTGAAACTTCTTTGTTTTCACTGCACAATGTAAGCTTCTCATAGTGTGCAATAGAAACTGCAGGAAGTCAGGTAAGCCTGCCTCATTTCTTAGCTGGAAGATGTCTGGCATCATCTAGCACTTTCATCCCCTCCTGACTGTCTCAGGCCCACCCTTCACTAGATTTCATTGAGTCTCAGCCTCATATGTGAGTATTATCTAGGGCAGTGGTGGGCAACCTTTTTTTTCAACTGAGCCAAATCTCGCCAAAACCACAATTGAAATTTATTTTGAGAGCCACATTTTTAAAACTGAAAATACATCCCCCATATAGTAATTCATCCCCCATATAGTAATTCATCCCCCATAGTAATTCATCCCCCATAGTAATTCATCCCCCATATAGTAATTCATCCCCCATAGTAATTAATCCCCCATATAGTAATTCATCCCCCATAGTAATTCATCCCCCATATAGTAATTCATCCCCCATAGTAATTCATCCCCCATATAGTAATTCATCCCCCATAGTAATTCATCCCCCATATAGTAATTCATCCCCCATATAGTAATTCATCCCCCATAGTAATTCATCCCCCATATAGTAATTCATCCCCCATAGTAATTCATCCCCCATATAGTAATTCATCCCCCATAGTAATTCATCCCCCATATAGTAATTCATCCCCCATATAGTAATTCATCCCCCCTATAGTAATTCATTCCCCATATTGTGTCAATTCACTTACCTTTGCTCCGCGCGTTCCTCTCGCCGTGTTCCTACGCCGTTCCGGTTTTCAGGGCGGACTGTGAGAGGAGAGGAGTTCGTTACGCTGCCCCGCCTACATCCTGACAGCCAATGTTTGCCACGCTCCGCGGGCCGGATTAAAAGGTCCGCCGGGCCGTAGTTTGCCCATTGCTGGGCTAGCTGCAGAGTCCTGACTTTTGGGGCGGCCGCCCAAGAGGAGGGAGGGGAGCGGGCGCCCGGCACACAGAAGAGCCGCATTAAAGTGTGTAAAGAGCCGCATGTGGCTCGCGAGCTGCGGCTTGCCGACCACTGATCTAGGGCAGTTCGAATGCAGATTCTGCCTGCCTAGGAAAACCCAATTCTCCAGACTGACATCCATCCATCAAGGTATTTGAATATTTGCACAACACCTCCCATTCCTTACATTAGGGTTGAGAACTCTTGAGAAGAATACTAAAGTCTCTTTCACCTGCCTAAATTGCATAGAAATAATACAGAGACCAGATGATGATGTCACTGGGTCTAAAATAAGGTGCGTAATGAAAACAGATTTTATATGAAAATTCATGTTGATGAGGTGAGAGGAAGACAATTATTTTGTAAAGGGCTGCACAAACTGTTGACAGTATATAAATTATGTACAATAATAATAATAATGTAATCTGAACTGTAACTGATAACTGTTGTGGAACTTCTTCCTTTGTTGCTGCTGTATTATCCTTTTGCAGTGTGGACAGTTAAACTGAATATTCATTATTACAGAAGTGCAGCAGCCATCTTTAAGGAGACTGACCACTTTGCAATGCTCATCTATTGAGTGTCTTCAGTTCAGGGAGCAGCCATCTTGGCTGGGTCTGGAGGACAGTGATTGGCTGATGCAACAGAGCAAGGAGTAGCGGTCTGCAGGATGCTGAGGAATGTAGTCCCTAGAGCAGCATAGCCCTGACTCTGGGAGGAAGAGAGGGACTACATCTCTCAGAGGGTCAAGAGGACTAGAGTGCTCAATTTGAGAGGACTTGGGAGAGATATAAAGACATAGTGGAGTGTGGAGAGAGAAGGGTAAGCACTACTGATGTTGTGTAAGGACTGTGCTTGGTGGGGGAGTATATTCAAGGTCTAGTGAGACAGTGAACTACACTGCTGGACAAAGGGAGCTCATTGTGTGCCAACAACCTTCAGAATGCAGGGAGAAATCCAATGTAGGGACCATATGCTGCTGCAACTGCTTCCTGTGCTGTGCAGATGAGAAAAAGACCACCACAAGGTTGCAGTGAAGGGAGAACAGTGGCATTTGGACAGAGTTTACTGGAGCCATCTGATGCTTTGCTGCTCAGGAAAAGAGTGCTGATCAGAGCCTGCTGCTGCCATTACACTCTGTGCAATGCTACATGTGAGGGCACCTTGATTCTCAGAATCTGCACTGGGGATCAGTGTTTCACTTACTGGACACAACAAATGACTGTGATCATCAGTAGCCCCCTGACCATCAAGAGGTAACTGCAGAGGAAGTAAGCAAGTAACTGCAGAGGAAGCGGCTGCGGAGTAGGTTGAGTGTGAAGCTGAGAAAGGTGATCCGTGTGCAGTGACGAGCGGAGGAATTTGTATCCAGGAGAGGGGAACCCCGGAAGTCTGTGATTGCTTGATGAATCTTGGAATCCTATCATTACGGGGAAGCAGAGGACGATGTGGAGTGCAGCCTGACCAGAATACTGATGACCTAGGGGTCTGATGAGAAAGGAAACTTCTTTCATGCGTATTTAATATGCACTTCTGGTGAGTGCGCATTCTATTTATTTAACAGTCTTCTTCACCTCTGGATTGTATACTATCACCACAGACAGGATACTGCAAGATTTATATGACATATACCTTGTGATCTGGACGTTTACTTTATTGTGATTATCAATTATATTGCACATTGTGCCTTTCATAACAGTTTTGGATATTGCTCATAACATTTCAGTGGTTATTTGCACTATAATCCTTAGCGCTGCACCTTTTTATCTCTTTAGTCTTTTGGAAAGGTCTCTTGGTTACCTTTTTGGTGTTCTAGCGGCTTTTGCATTTCATTTGAGTATGGTACATCTAGGTAGCGCTCGCTATACAGTCTATATATGTCTTTATATACTGTTGCTAGGTAAATGCAGTTCAGTTCTGTTAATTATTGTTATTCAAAATACTGCAGGTGTTTACCATATATCTCAGAGAAATGTGATTGTCAGAATTGTTTGTATAAGTACACTTGCTAATCCTTTCTTCTTTTAAGCTATGATTGGCCTAATACATTCTTTGAATTATCTCAAGATGTGTTGGTAAGTGCTGGTAGGTTAGGTGAGTCATCTTCAGGTGTGCAGAGAAATCACAAAACAATTCAGTGTCTCCCCTGGTGGTAGCACAACATATTAACAATTGACTATTTAAACTGCAACTTTGAGGCTAATGACAACTGTTAATCAAAGGGCCAGGCCATCTGAAATTCCAGCTATGGGTGGAGGACCACTGACTAGTGCCAAGTTCATTTACACTTCTAAAGTTAGTATTACAAAGTAGCCAGGGTATGTAAAGAGCAGCAGCTCACATTTACACACACAAATGATGTCTGCACCCACAAGAGCAAATGGAATTCTGACTTTTTACTCTATGTGGTTGTCTTGCTTCACAAACTTTGCAAGGTCCCCCTGAGATGATGTGTGATTTTTCTTTTCAATGAGAAATAATTTAGGTTTCTAGGAATATATGGCTCACCCAACCATCATCCACATGCAAATATAGGTTTTTTGGTAGATTGACCCTTTAGGAGTCACCTTCAAGCAGCATTTAAGCTAAAGCCAAAGATATGGTGGCTGCATCAGTTTTTTTTTTTTAAGCTTTTTCACCTGGTAATCTGACTACTAATAACTTTACTATACCACAGACTTATGGGGGCCATAGATGGGTCGAAAATCTGCCTTTTTTTTGGCCGAAAATAAAATCGGCCGATTTTCGGATAGTTAGTGGGCTATTTGTTCGGCCATTTTTCGGTATTTTGGCAGATTTTTTTTATAGGTAAAGTTGGAATAAAATCGACCGATTTTGCCGATCGGCTGATTTTCGCGGCAATGATGGGCAAATCGGCCGATTTTTTACCGATAAAAAAATCTGCGCATGAGCAGTGACCTGCAAGAGGAAGACAAAAAGAAGAAAAAGAAGAAGAGGATGAAGAAGAAGAGGATGAAGAAGAGGATGAAGAAGAGAATGAAGAAGAGAATGAAGAAGAGGAAGAAGAAGAGGATGAAGAAGAAGAAGAGGATGAAGAAGAGGATGAATAAGAGGATGAAGAAGAAGAAGAATAGGATGATGATGATGAAGAAGAAGAGGATGATAATGAAGAAGAAGAAGAAGAGGATGAAGAAGAAGAATAAGAAGAAGAGGATGATGATGAAGAAGAAGAAGAAGAAGAAGAAGAGGAAGAAGAAGAGGATGAAGAAGAGGAAGAAGAATAAGAATAAGAAGAAGAGGATGATGATGAAGAAGAAGAAGAGGATGAAGAAGAGGAAGAAGAAGAGGATGAAGAAGAGGAAGAAGAAGAGGATGAAGAAGAGGATGAAGAAGAGGATGAAGAAGAAGAAGAAGAGGATGATGATGAAGAAGGAGAAAAGGAAGAGGATGAAGAAGAGGATGAATAATAATAATAAGAAGAGGATGATGATGATGATGAAGAAGGAGAAGAAGAAGAAGAAGAGGATGAAGAAGAGGACGAAGAAGAGGACGAAGAAGAAGAGGATGAAGAAGAGGATGAAGAAGAAGAGGATGATGATGAAGAAGAAGAAGAGGAAGAAGAAGAAGAAGAAGAAGAGGATGAAGAAGAGGAAGAAGAAGAGGATGAAGAAGAAGAATAAGAGTTTAAAGAAGAGGATGAAGAAGAGGATGAAGAAAAGGATGAAGAAGAAGAAGAGGATGAAGAAGAAGAGGATGAAGAAGAAGAGGATGAAAAATAAGAGGAATTCCAGTCCGGCAAAAAGTGTCCCTGCAGAGAGCTCCGCTATTTCTTTGACAATTCCTTGACATTTACAGCGGTTGCAACATTGTATCTATTTGTTTCCGAATAAAAATATCTGTATCCTAAATGGATACAAATAGATACATTGTTGCAACTGCTGTAAATGTCAAAGAACTGTCAAAGAAATAGCGGAGCTCTCTGCAGGGACACTTTTTGCCGGCTGTAGACGGGATGAAAATCGGCCGATTTTTTTACCATTGCTGGTAATGTCGGCCGCTTGAACGACTGATTTTTCGTTTTTTTAAAGAAAAATCGTCCGTTTTTCTCCCCGTCTATGGCCTGCATAAATTAGTCACAGTTCACTAGACAATGTACCCACTATGTTATAACAGTCTAGAAAGGACCCCTATATGGTTGAAAGAATCTATGCCTGCTAACCTGCAAACCAGCAATAAACCATGGCATAGATAAACAGTAATAGCAGCTGGAATCAATATTGCAATAAACTCCCTGCAACCTGTACACTGTGCTGCTTAATGTGCACTCTGTATGATATGTTATGCTAGTACTCAGGCCTTCCTAAAGAGGTAGCTCTTACTCTGGGAAAGTAAAGTTTTTATAGAGCATCTATCTGAGGAGACAGTCCTTTGCTCTAATTATCTTCTAATGTTGGGGCACTGTCTTTTTGGTGGGGTATAGTCTTGGTAAAGTCTGCTTGTAGCTGGTAAGGCTGCTAGAAATGCGGCCAGTTCCAAAGTACTCAGTATCTGCTAGCAACAATAGATCAATGGCAAAATTGCCTTCTCACCAGTCCCACTGACACAGCAGCAGTGTTCCCTATGGTCAGATGTCCACTCACTTCTGAGTTGCCTGGGATGACTCCAGTCCTCAGCAGAGCAAAGACAGTTTTCTGATAGTGATTCATTCTCTTGGCACTCAAGTCACAGTTCTGTAATCTCTGTTGCTCAGTCTCTCTTTCTCTGTCCTTCCATTCCCTGATGTAGGTACAGGACATGGCAGCAGGTATGCACACTCTCTGACCTCAACACATAAGACTCAGCCCTCTCTCCAAATGACCAGGAGAAGTTCTGTGTCCCTGTCCTTTATATGCAAGGATCCATGAGTAATGTGTTTTGCAGCCCATCCATCTCTGTATGCAAAGCTTCTCCAGGGGTACATCTCCCATGGTTCTCTGCCATGTCATAGCCTCCTTACTGCTCACACACAACTGGGGGGGAGATCAGTCATGGGGGGGGGGGGGGGTACAGGGGTGCACAGCCGAGAGAGAGAGATTTTGTAATTAGCAATTTTATGAAATGGTATATGGTTTTGCTTTTATATTTTATATTGATTGATTGCTAGATCTTTTGGATTGCTGCTAATAAAATAAGGTTTTATGATATTAAATAAGTCTGGGATTGCAAACACTCTCCAGATTATCCAACCTATGTATAGGATTGTGTAATAATAAATATTCCTGCATTACAGTGGGGTTCAAACCTAAAATGCCTTCCAACTGTTGTGTGTACATACTGTATAATCATCAAATGTATTAGTTGATAACATTAAATACAATGTAATTTCCAGCTTTGGTTACATGATCAGAAAGATTGTGTATATGGAGGTTTGTTTTAAAAGTCAGTAGGATAAATAAGGTAAGCTACTGGTGTACCCTGAGAATTGTTTTGTATGGGCATGAGACTGGTTAGAATGTCTGTAGTAGCTGTTCCACAATTAGAAAATAAAAGTTTTTTTTTGCATAGCTGTAGAACTGGGATGAGTTATTAGCAATATGTGTGCCTGAAGAAAAAATGCAAGCTGAAAATTCTATAAAATACATGGTACTTCCTTGACACTGTGTTAGCAGAGCATTTTAAGATTTATAATAAGAAAGCCCAGCATTAGCTGCTCACTTGTACACTCTCTTTCTTGTGGTGTCTCTCTAACTGATACTCCATAGAAAGTTTAATGAATAAACATAAAGTGAAATATCTCCTTTGCCTTATTTATTTGAACAAAACTGAACAGCATGGCATCATATTACATTATGATATATCAATCATTTGGCAGAGAAATAAAGAACTGCAAAAAATGTGCAGTGAGTAGACTCTAGAACTCCACCTGATGGCCACATATGGTAATTATGAAAAAAACATGAACGTTTTTAGCTTATCCAAACACAAAAATAACTTTGAGAAGGAGTCCTAGATATAATTAATAAACACTGCTTATCCCCTTGAAGTGGAAGGAATACACCAGGAGAAATATACTTGCAGATCTGTAGCTGAGACCAACACTCCACCCTTTTCCCTTTATATTCAGTGGATTCCCATCTTTACTGTTACATTTTTACATTTATGATAATTAATGTAATTGAAACATATGTGAAAACTAAACTAGTACTTACTGTCTTGTCATCATTTTCAAAGACTTCCCTGGCTTCTTCATAAGTGCACTTTTCCTCTAAACATTCTCTTTCAAGATTGCCTGCTGCAAACTCTTCAAAAGTACCACTGTTGTATCTCTTTTGTCTCACAAGAACACCACTTGCTGATTTATCAGTCAGGAACACTGTAAAAAAATACAAAGGTAAGTAAAATTCAGTCTTGTTTTCCAGTTCACAGACCTATGTATGCAATGCCTAACAGAGACTTAAGCTGCCTAGTAGTGGGCCGTTTTTACTCTTCTCCACCATTAGCAAGTAAAGACATTACTCTACCCTTCCCACTTTTATAGGTGGCCATGGTGGTTTAGAGCATTTTGCAATTAATAAAAAAAGCAGCAAAAGTAGGAAAGGGATAGAATATTGGCCAGAGTTTTACTGATGTATGTATCCCCCTGGCCACAGTCACCATCTCAATTTGTTGTGATGTCCTTTGTCACTGGAACAGAAAGCAATAAAATTCAAATACACACACTCCGGCCACTTTATTAGGTACACCTGTTTTAATTGATTGGTAACACAAATTGCTAATCAACCAATCACATGGCAGCAACTCAATGCATTTATGCATCTAGGCGTGGTGAAGACAACTTGCTGAAGTTCAATCCGAGTATCATAATAGCGGAAGAAAGGGGATTTAAGTGACTTTGAACATTGCATGGTTGTTGGTGCTAGATGGGCTGGTCTGAGTATTGCAAAAACTGCTGATCTACTGGGATTTTCACACACAATGATCTCTAGGGTCAACAGAGACAAACCCGAAAAAGAGAAAATATACAGTGAGCGGCAGTTGCATGGATGAAAATGCATTGTTGATGACAGAGGTCAGAGGAGAATGGGCAAATTGGTGCGAGATGATAGACAGGCAACAGTAACTCCAATTACCACTCGTTACAACCAAGGTATGCAGAATACCATCTGTGAATGCACAATACGTCGAACCTTGAAGCAGATGGGCTACAGCAGCAAAGACCACACCGAGTGCCAGTGTACTCATCTTCTGATGACAACTTCCAGCAGGATAATGCACCATGTCACAAAGCTCAAATCATCTCAAACTGGTTTCTTGAGCATGACAATGAGTTAACTGTACTCCAGTGGCCTCCACAGTCACCAGATCTCAATCCAATAGAGCACCTTTGGGATGTGGTGGAATGGGAGATTTGCATTGTGGATGTGCAGCCAACAAATCTGCAGCAACTGCATAATGCTACCATGTCAGTATGGACCAAAATCTCTGAGGAATGTTTTCATGACCTTTTTGACACCTTGTTGAATCTACGCCATGAAGAATTAAGGCAGTTCTGATGGCAAAAGGGGGTCTAACCCGGTACTAGCAAGGTGTACCTAATAAAGTGGCCAGTGAGTGCATATATATATATATTACAGTATATAACACTGCACTTTATTATCTTTTTTTCTATGTAACAGAGGGTGAATGGCAAACCCCCTAGGACAGGACATTAAGTGTAATCTCATTAATAGGAGTACAGAGAAATAAGAAAACAATACACCTATTGAAAACAAAAAAAAGTTTTGTCTCCAGATACACTACAAAGTTAAACTGTATGAGAGGATTTCTTCCTTGCTTGAAGAGGTGAGGTGCTGGGCATTCTTACAAATGAACCCTTTGCTACATTGTCACTGAAGATTGATGTAGCAACTCACCATCAAGTTTTTCAGTGCAAAGCTTCACTGAGCACAAGTGCTTAAAGAACCATTTTGCTCCATAAGCTTCTTGATGATGTGAAACAACCCGTTCATATTAGGTAGACACACAGACTTTTGATACTTATGTATGAGTCCTTAGGCCCAATTCATACTTCGCATAGTAGAATAAAGCATTCCAGATCGTGATTTTGTGTGGACAATTTTCATGTTGCTCCAATTGAATGGGCTGCTTTATGTGTGTTTTTCATGGCAAAGAAGTTCAAGGACCAAATATTGGCCCAGAGCCAGGCGTGATTTTATGAAACTTATAAACTAAAAAAAAAAAACAAATATACATTTAGGCCTTGAAATTGAAGCCACTGATGGATGGTTTCACATATTATACAACATTCATTCTTAGAGCTTTATGCTCATAAGTTGGCATGTACTGTCAAACTGGAAAAACTGTTTTACAGTTGTGTTCCTCTGTTTTTCCATTACTTTTATAAATAGGCCAGCTATTCAGCAATTGTACCCTCCTCTCTGCTGAATAGTAATGATCCCTAGGAAATGTGCACCACATTGTTATGTCAGCTGTTTTGGGTAGAGTGGTCGTGGGGGGGATCCAGCAGATAGATGTGATTCAGCATTTCATTCTTAATGAGAAATCTACAGTTTGTAGCTATACCTATGCAGCAGAACCATCATCAGATGTATGGTACTCTGCAAACGTTTTAGGCAGGTGTGAATAAATGTGGTAAAGTAAGAATACTTTCAAAAATATATATTTTAATTGTTTTTTTAAATCAATTTACAAAATGCAAAGTGAGAGAACAGAAAAAAAATCTAAATCAAATCAGTATTTGGTGTGACTACCCTTTAGTTTCAATCCAGCATCAATTCTTACACTTGCACAAGTGTAATCCCAAGTCAGGGATTTTGTAGGATCAGAGTCAGGTGTATGCTTAAAGTTGAGTTCCACTCACCCTGTCAAAAAATAAAGTCAGCAGCTACAAAAACTATAGCTGCTGACTTTTAAAAAAGTCACTTACCAGTGACGGTGTGTCCCCCGCAGCCCGTTTAACCAGCCGTCCTGTACTTCAGGAAGCCGGCATCTTCAGTGTGGGCACCCGGCTGTGACAGCTTGCGGCTTCACAGTCGGGTACCCACTGCACATGCTCGAGAAGCGCTGCGCTTCATAAATGGTCCCGTAGTCTTCTGGGACCTGTCACGTGTCAAAAGACTAGAGGGAGGGAGAACACCTTCCGCTTACCATTGCCTAGGCGATCAGACCGGAAGTGGGAGTGGGTACCTGACAAATTCAGGTACCCGCTCCCCCCCCACCCCTCAAAGATGCCAATCCTTAATGGGGAGCGGGGGAGCAGCCCTTAAAGTGGAACTTTCCCTTTTGGGTGGAGCTCTGCTTTAACTAACTTTACCAAACAAGGGCTAATGTGGAAAAAAGGATAAGCAACTCAACTATGAATGAAAACATAGGAACTTGGGTGCAAATAATTGGCAGCAGGTGCTCTGGACTAATGAGTCAAAATTTGAAATATTTGGCTATAGAAAGAGGCAGTTTGCTCACCGAAGGGCTGGAGAGTGGTACAATAATGTGTGTCTGCAGGCAGCAGTGAAGCATATTGGAGGATCCTTGCAAGTTTGGGGCTGTATTTCTGCAAATAAGAATGGGGATTTGGTAAGGATCAATGGTGTCCCCAATGCTAAGAAATCCAGGCAGATACTTATCCATAATGCCATACAATCAGGAAAGCGTGTGATTGGCCCCAAATGTTTTTTGCAGCAGTACAGCAACCCCAAACATACAGCCAATTTCATTAAGAGCTATCTTCACCCCAAAGAAGAACAAGGAGCCCTGGAAGTGATGGCTTGGCCTCCACACAACCCTGGTCTCAACACCATCGAGTCTGTCTGGGATTACATGAAGAGATAGAAGGATTTGAGGCAGCCTACATCCACAGAAGATCTGTGGTTAGTTATTTCTGGAATCCTCTACTCTTCCAACCACTCCATCCCCCACAGTTACTACCTACTGTACCATTCACCCCTCCCTCCTAGATTGTATGCACCAAGGAGCAGGGCCCCCAAATCCCTCTTGTATTGAACTGTATTGTTACTGTATTGTCTCCCACTATAATGTAAAGTGCGGAGCAAACCGTTGGTGCTATATAAATCCTGTATAATAATAATAATTTGATTTGGATTTCTCTTCTGTTCATTTACTTTCATTTACTTTCCATTCAGTTAATTGATAAAAATAAACCATTAAAAGGGATCTTCAATCTCAAGCCCCCCCCCCCTTTTTTATCCATCCTTACTTAGTTGCAGGTCCTGCACATCTAAAGTACTCACTTGCCCAGCGGATCCAGTATTATTCTGCTGACATCTGCTTTTCTTCTGCCCCCCTGCTTGGTGCCATGGCACCATCTTTTTTAGTGGTCTCATCGGGAAGCTTCCGGCTCTTCCTGGTTCAGCCAGCCTTTCTCAGATGATGAGCTGCTGCCCCTTCCTCCTTTCTCAGTGAAGGACTATGCCTCCTGGGATATGTGACATATGTATCCCAATAGGCACAGTGGGCAAAGTGCACATCAGTCACCTAGATGAATGATGTGCATGGGGGGAGGGGGGAGTTTTTTCTTTAAAAAAAAAAAAGCAAATTAAGAAAAAAGAAGAGAGCCCAATTTGCACAATGGGGGGAGAGGGTTGGCATCATCCATTTGAGTATGAACACTTTTATTACTGAAAGCATTTTTAATTTACAGCATTTTTTCACTGCCTAAGATTTTTGCACAGTAGTGTAGATAAAATTAAAAATGTTATATCTTAGGGCATATTCAGCAAACTGGTACACAGAACAGTGATAACGCTAAAGCACAGTTATTTAGTGGAGACCAATCATATCCCGCTTTACTGAAGTCAAAAGTCCCAGAAAGGTGACATTTCATTTGGTATCTGTTTTATGGAACAAACCTGTTTTCTTTCTCACTCCCCTTCTAAGATATACCCATTTCTATTTTGTCCAGATCTCATTATTTTCTGTTTACTTCGGTCTGATTATAGCTTGTAGCTAAAATGACTTCTGCCTATTTTGGTACATTTGGAACATTATGTGAACATGGAAAATGTAGTCTTTCTTAGAATTAAATATGCAATAGATTCTGCCTTGTATTATTATACTTAGAAAAATACTACAATGTTCCACCTGGCCAAAATATCACTTATCATACCTTTTTTAGATGAAAAGAAGGAACACATTGTAAGACAATTAGAAGCAACAAACCTGTTTTTTCCGCTCTGCAGAAATAGCCCAGGAGAAAAATAATGAGAATGTTTTTAGCAGTTGCCATCTTCTTACTCTGATGGCAAATTAGACCAGAGGTAGAGCTGGATCAATAATTCCGAAGTCCACTATCTCTCTGTTTGCTTTTGTTTTACAACTAGAGTTGTATTGCAGAGGGAACTTTAAAGTTTTGGAATGAGAAAAATTTAGTAAACACTGGTTCTAGAAAATCAGCCTTACTTAGTTTAAAGATGAACTAAACTATGGAGACTTTGCTCAAAAAGGCAAATACTGGTCACAAATATTGCCTTAGATTTTCTGCATCTGAGCTTTTCCATATAGTTGACTTAGCCTTGGTCTGTGCTGTGTCTCTGCATGGAGGTGTCTATCTTGGAAGATCCAAGGCTTTGTTTCTTGATGGGTTTTCTGATGACTAATGATATGATGACTGGTGGAGGAATGATCAAGAAAAGACGGGAAAAAATCACAGATCCACAGACTGAATGAAGCAGAAGCAGGGAGAGCCTTGCTCTACAGCTTTCTCTTCTGAACAGTGAGCCACACAGGAATGGCATATCACTCCAAATTTAATGAGGAAGCTACACTTTTTCATTTTTTTAAATTTTAAATTGATTTTCTCATATAAACATAGTGAACATCGCATTAAGATAATTCCATAAACATGGATTAGCATACATCACAAGACATAATAAAACATTACATTAAAAAAAACAAATATCAAACAGGACAGATAGATGTGTTTATTTTGTGTAATAAGTTGAAAAAATTAGCAGTCATGCCATCTCTCCATTAACAACCTATTAGAGGCAAGAAAGGTGTGAATGGCATCATGGATGGAAGATCCATGCATGGTTAGCACCTCCCACCAAGCTGAACTTTCGCCAGATGGGAGGAAGCCCCAACCAGCTTCACCATCATGGCAAAACCTTCAGTTCAATTTTAATATGGGGTCAAAAGACTTCATTGTTTAGTAACAGGGATCTATAATTTCTCTATGAATTCTGACTTTGCTTTGTGAACACCTCACCTCACATGACATGTTCGCCAAGTGACAGCCAAATCCGACAATATCAGTGGTACACTGAAATTTGTCATCAGATAGCACTTTCTATAGCAGGCATACACAAAGGATAACATTCCACTCCGCACTCACATAATGGCAGATTAGGAAGTGAAAAGCCTGATAGACTCAAAGGACCTCTATGCAGAAAGAGGGTAACCTCAGCAGAATGCAATCTACATCTGCATCTCCCAGTGTATGTTGTGTCTCTGATTTCCACCGCTATTTTTCTTTTTTCCTTTGCCATGTCTGATTCTTCTCTATCTCATCTGATCCAATTTTACCATTAACAGTACACCCAGCAATGCTGGTATTAATTTTTGCAACTGTAACTACATCAATCTATCTGTTTCTGTACCATAGGCTTAAAATTGTCATCTTGCTTATAGGGATTAGCTGCTCCTTACTGATTATCCCTCCTTTGTTTTTTTAGTGTTATCTTCCTCCCGCTATGTGCCTCAGATTTTTTTAAAAGCGTACTATAGCAGGCATTTCTATGTCTATAGACACCCAGCCTCCCACATGACCCACTGACTGTCTTAAAGTGTTACTAAACCCACAACAGTAAAATCAGTCTATGTGTGCATTAAAGCATGCTTGTTATACTCACTGTAGAACCTAAGAGGTTAATCCTCCACATTGTGTAAAAAAGGCTGTTTTATCCTCTCTTCTCTGATCCTCCCCTTTTTCTACTGCCACCAATCCATCTGCTGATAGAACAGTCTTGGGGCAAGCTTCACATGCTCAGTTTGGTGTGTGTTGCTAGAGAGTTGTTTTTTTTTTTCTTAGGAGAATGCACGTGATCAGCTCAGAGCCAATCAGCACTGTCCAGACAAAGAGTCAGTGGTTATGCAGCCTCATAGAACAGTCAGAGGAGAATGAAAACTCCTCCTGCAAGCTTTAGCCAGTGCTCTGCTGGATACTGGTAGAAGACAAGACTGCTATATACTGCTGATGAGAAAAGGTATTTAGCAGTTTATATTTACTATAATAATTACATTTCCATGTTCTGTGTACTGTGGGAGACCAGATATAGCTAATGCAGGGTCCTGGATTTAGTAACACTTTAAACATGTCCTGTGTCCTCTGGTGATATCAATCACTGCATTGTGTTCAATGTGGTGCACACACCTTCCAAAGAATCAGCTTCATCTGGATGACAAAGAGTTACTGAGGAACCAACACCCGGAACTCAGGAATTGCAGCTAACCATATACTATAGGTTATTGTGTTGCTCTCTGTCTGTCAATTCAGTGTTGTTTCAGCACTGATTACTGTGTTCCTTTTTGTAAAAGGGGAAAATTTGTGATATGTTATCCACTTATTCCTATCAGCCATAATATTATGACCACTGACAGGTATAGTGAATAACATTGAATATCTTGTTACAATGGCATCTGAAAGTGGGTGGGATATGTTAGGCAGCAAATTAAAATGTTGTCCCTGAAGTTGATGTGTTGAAAGCAGAAAAAATGGCCAAGTGTAAGGAGTGAATTTGGCAAAGGTCAAATTGTAATGACTAGATAACTGAGTCAGAGCATCTCCAAAACTGCAGCTCCTGTGGGATGTTACCCATCTGCAGTGGTCAGAACCTACCCAAAGTGGTCCAAGGAAGGAAAACCGACAGGGTCATGGATGGCCAAGAATCACTGATACACATGAGGAGTGAAGGCTGGCCTGTGCAGTCTGATCCAATAGAAGAGCTACTGTAGACATGAGTTGCTTTTAGATCCGTAACACAGACTCCAAAAAACTGCATCTAAGAACATGTAATTTACATCCTTATGCATATAAATGCATGTATACACATTTGTATGTGCGTAAATTAGGTCTAAGCAATTGGGAAAATAAATGATCATAAAAACAAGTTATACATGCATATGCATCTGTATACATCTATACGCATTTAAATCTATATGCAAGTGTTTTACTGATCATTACGCAGAAACTTTTCACCTAGAAAACACGTGTAATAATATCAGTAACATTTTTATGGCTGTGTGAAAGAAGCCTTTGAGATTTTTTCCATTATATCCTCCACTGCTATTAATCTGTTCCAGTAAAACCTTAATCAAAGGAGATGTCTTAAAGTGACACTAAACTCAAATATAATATTTAAAATATATTCTATTCAAGTATGTATTCCTATCTTAAAAAAAGTACCTTCTATTGTTATCAACTGCCTTTAAATCTCCTGATTCCTTTTTTTTTTTTGCTTCTGCAATCTAACTTTCTGTTAGAGGGTGGCTACTGTCATTCTCTATGGTCCCATTGTAAGTAGGATTGTAGCCATCCTCTCTTGCTCTCTTCTGAAGTGTACTATGGGCTATACCAGTGGTGGGCAACCTTTTTTTTCAACTGAGCCAAATCTCGCCAAAACCACGATTGAAATTTATTTTGAGAGCCACATTTTTAAAACTGAAAAAACATCCCCCATATAGTAATTCATCCCCCATAGTAATTCATCCCCCATATAGTAATTCATCCCCCATAGTAATTCATCCCCCATATAGTAATTCATCCCCCATAGTAATTCATCCCCCATATAGTAATTCATCCCCCATATAGTAATGCATCCCCCATATAGTAATTCATTCCCCATAGTAATTCATCCCCCATATAGTAATTCATCCCCCATAGTAATTCATCCCCCATATAGTAATTCATCCCCCATAGTAATTCATCCCCCATAGTAATTCATCCCCCATAGTAATTCATCCCCCATATAGTAAATAATCCCCCATAGTAATTCATCCCCCATATAGTAATTCATCCCCCATAGTAATTCACCCCCCATATAGTAATTCATCCCCCATAGTAATTCACCCCCCATAGTAATTCATCCCCCATATAGTAATTCATCCCCCATATAGTAATTCATCCCCCATAGTAATTCATCCCCCATATAGTAATTCATCCCCCATAGTAATTCATCCCCCATATAGTAATTCATCCCCCATAGTAATTCATCCCCCCATAGTAATTCATCCCCCATATAGTAATTCATCCCCATATAGTAATTCATCCCCCATAGTAATTCATCCCCCATATAGTAATTCACCCCCCATAGTAATTCATCCCCCATATAGTAATTCATCCCCCATATAGTAATTCATCCCCCATAGTAATACATCCCCCATATAGTAATTCATCCCCCATAGTAATTCATCCCCCATATAGTAATTCATCCCCCATAGTAATTCATCCCCCATATAGTAATTCATCCCCCATATAGTAATGCATCCCCCATATAGTAATTCATTCCCCATAGTAATTCATCCCCCATATAGTAATTCATCCCCCATAGTAATTCATCCCCCATAGTAATTCATCCCCCATATAGTAATTCATCCCCCATAGTAATTCACCCCCCATATAGTAATTCATCCCCCATAGTAATTCATCCCCCATATAGTAATTCATCCCCCATAGTAATTCATCCCCCATATAGTAATGCATCCCCCATATAGTAATTCATTCCCCATATAGTAATTCATCCCCCATAGTAATTCATCCCCCATATTATTATTATTATTATTATTATTATTATACAGTATTTATAAAGCGCCAATAGTTCGCTCAGCGCTGTACATTACAAAAGGGAGACAGAACATGTGACAGAACAATACCAATACAATGCAAAACATGAGGGGATCAAGGGCCCTGCTCTTTCGAGCTTACAATCTAGGAGGGAGGGGGTGGTGGCACAGGAGGAGATAGCTGTGGGGGATGGAGTGGTAGGAAGAGTGGAGGAGGTCGGCAAGTTAGCAGGGGGTGGGGTAGGCTTCCCTGAAGAGATGGGTTTTCAGGGTGCGCCTAAAGGAGAGGAGAGTAGGTGATAATCTGATGGGTTGGGGCAGGGAGTTCCAGAGGATGGGTGACACCCTGGAGAAGTCCTGGAGGCGGGCATGGGAGGAGGAGACCAGGGAACTAGAGAGAAGGAGGTCTTGTGAGGAGCGGAGTGTGCGTGCTGGGCGGTACTTGGATATTAGGTCAGTGATGTAGTTCGGGGCAGTATGGTGGACAGCTTTGTACGTCAGCGTTAGGATTTTGAATTTGATCCGTTGCGCAATCGGAAGCCAGTGGAGGGATTGGCAGAGGGGGGTGGCGGAGACAGTGCGGTTGGAAAGGTGAATGAGTCTGGCAGCCGTGTTCAGGATGGACTGAAGAGGGGATAGCCAGCGGCGAGGCAGGCCAGTGAGGAGGGAGTTGCAGTAGTCGAGTCGTGATATGATGAGGGAGTGGATGAGCTGTTTAGTGGTTTCTGGGGTTAGGAACGTGCGGATTTTGGCGATGTTGCGGAGGTGGAGTCTGCACGAGTTTGTTAAAGATTGGACTTGGGGCTGGAAGGATAGGTTGGAGTCCAGAATGACACCCAGTACTCTGGCCTGCAGGGCGGGTTTGATGGTAGCGTTGTTGGATGTGATGGAGAAATCAATGGGGGGTGGTGTCCGGGCTGGGGGGAAGACAAGAAACTCGGTTTTGGAGAGGTTCAATTTAAGGAAGTGGAGCGACATCCAGTCTGATATGTCGCTCAGTAGGTGTGTGATTCGGGCTGAGACCAAGGGGGTGAGGTGGGGGGTTATAGAGGCTTTTATATGTGCCCTTGTGTTTTAATCTGCAGTGTGTCTGCCACTCAGTAAAAGGAGCAGGAAGACTGATCTCATTATGTTTCTGTCAAAGAATGGGTTGTATTGGGTTAAATACAGGTCCCCCCCTCCCATTGTGATACATCCCTGGGGCAAAGTAATGAGTAATATAGTAATTCATCCCCCATAGTAATTCATCCCCCATAGTAATTCATCCCCCATAGTAATTCATCCCCCATAGTAATTCATCCCCCATATAGTAATTCATCCCCCATAGTAATTCACCCCCAATATAGTAATTCATCCCCCATAGTAATTCATCCCCCATAGTAATTCATCCCCCATATAGTAATTCATCCCCCATATAGTAATTCATCCCCCATAGTAATTCATCCCCCATATAGTAATTCATCCCCCATAGTAATTCATCCCCCCCATAGTAATTCATCCCCCATATAGTAATTCACCCCCCATAGTAATTCATCCCCCATATAGTAATTCATCCCCCATATAGTAATTCATCCCCCATAGTAATTCATCCCCCATATAGTAATTCATCCCCCATAGTAATTCACCCCCCATATAGTAATTCATCCCCCATAGTAATTCATCCCCCATAGTAATTCATCCCCCATATAGTAATTCATCCCCCATAGTAATTCATCCCCCATAGTAATTCATCCCCCATATAGTAATTCATCCCCCATAGTAATTCATCCCCCCATAGTAATTCATCCCCCATATAGTAATTCATCCCCATATAGTAATTCATCCCCCATAGTAATTCATCCCCCATATAGTAATTCACCCCCCATAGTAATTCATCCCCCATATAGTAATTCATCCCCCATATAGTAATTCATCCCCCATAGTAATTCATCCCCCATATAGTAATTCATCCCCCATAGTAATTCATCCCCCATATAGTAATTCATCCCCCATATAGTAATTCATCCCCCATAGTAATTCATCCCCCATATAGTAATTCATCCCCCATAGTAATTACTCCCCCATATAGTAATTCATCCCCCATAGTAATTCATCCCCCATATAGTAATTCATCCCCCATAGTAATTCATCCCCCATATAGTAATTCATCCCCCATAGTAATTCATCCCCCATATAGTAATTCATCCCCCATAGTAATTCATCCCCCATATAGTAATTCATCCCCCATATAGTAATTCATCCCCCATAGTAATTCATCCCCCATATAGTAATTCATCCCCCATAGTAATTCATCCCCCATATAGTAATTCATCCCCCATAGTAATTCATCCCCCATAGTAATTCATCCCCCATATAGTAATTCATCCCCCCTATAGTAATTCATCCCCCCTATAGTAATTCATTCCCCATATTGTGTCAATTCACTTACCTTTGCTCCGCGCGTTCCTCTCGCCGTGTTCCCGCGCCGTTCCGGTCTTCAGGGCGGACTGTGAGAGGAGAGGAGTTCGTCACGTTGCCCCGCCTACATCCTGACAGCCAATGTTTGCCACGCTCCGCGGGCCGGATTAAAAGGTCCGCCGGGCCGTAGTTTGCCCATTGCTGGGCTAGCTGCAGAGTCCTGACTTTTGGGGCGGCCGCCCGAGAGGAGGGAGGGGAGCGGGCGCCCGGCACACAGAAAAGCCGCATTAAAGTGTGTAAAGAGCCACATGTGGCTCACGAGCCGCGGCTTGCCGACCACTGGGCTATACAATTTATTGTGTCCATAGAGCAATGCATGTGACCACAACTAACATATACTGCTGATTTCAAACAAACAGAAGAATGGATTCAGTAGCTCAAAGAAGACATTACAAGGAGAAAGAAAAACACAGTAAGAAAAATTAATGAAAAAAAGGATTGCTGGGCCTTTAAGTAGTGATGTACAGTATATGGATAATTTTTGGAGAATAAGGATGACAATGACATATGAGGTTTAAATATGGGAGCTACTATGGAGGAATTGTTTTGAACATACAGGTTCTGGTTTTTCATGATTATTGCTTTGCTACTTAGCAAGACAGTGATCTGCACTAAGCATCCAGCCAGTAAAGTGCTGGGATAATTGGTATGCATATATGTGCTGCAGTTCAATGATTCACTGCATGTGAAGAAGGATAATGATGACAAGGCCCGGTACACAGCTTATATCTATAAAAAGATTTGTCAATATCAGCTCCCCTATTTTCATGCTGACAGATTCCTTTTAAAAGTATAATATGCACAATCCGCTTGCAGCGTGTGTTCCTGATCTAATGCTGTAGGGCATACAGGCTGGAATCTACGCAATGCTCCATACTAAAAAAGAAAAACACAAGAAAAAAACAGCCGACTAGGACAAAAGCCATAAACTGATTTGGGACAATGGCTTTCCTCAATAAATATTGATGACCCCTTGTTTCAAGTACAGCTCAATTTCTTTGCACCCTGCTGAACTACAGCTGCAGCTTACAGAATACCAGTCTAATTAAACCACAGGTTTTTTTTTACATTTAGGAGCAAAATACCGGCTTTTCTGTACTCGTCACTAACGCATTCTACAGGAGCTCACTAAAACTAGAGCAGGCTGAAAAGAACAATTTCAGCAATTTGCATATTTTTTTATTTTATAAGACAGATCAGAATTTGCTATATTGTTGGATACAGTTAAAAAAATGGTATCGTTTTGCTAAAGTACAGATATGTTGCAGTTTCCAGCCACAGCCATTTTTATATAAGTCTCATTATACAGTAAGTGCTAAGCAGTTCTAGATTTTTACTTAAGTCCTTTAGTCCACAGCTATTTCAAGATACAGCATAGAGCTGTAAACAGCATAGTAATAAAACTCAAATTTCTGTACATGTATTGGTATGATTTAAAATGCTGAAGACAAGTTCCCTTTATTAAGGTACCCATACAGTATATATCTTTTTCAAAAGATTAAAAAAAGTATATCTGATGTCCACCCAAATAAAAAAATCTAAGCACCTTTTTTCATAATCAATATACAGCTGCTGCCAGTCACATGTTGAAAAAAAACAGCCTTCGGAATACAAAGGAAAGCTACATAACTAATATCAAATACATGTTTTAAATAATTGTACAAATATGTATTTGGACTCAAATCTTTACAAAAACTCGGCAATTACAGCTAGTTTCACACCTTCTGGACTTTCTACTGTTTGTATATGCTTAGAATTACAGGAAGGTGATACCGCCATCAATCAACATATATTATCCCACCCCCATAGTGTAGAACTGCTCAGTGGAAAAAAGGGAAGAGGAAGGAGGGAGGGGACTGTCCTATACCAGTGTGTATACACCCACATGTGTGACTCTATAGTCACATGGGCTTATCAGGTAAGAAAAAGAAGGAAGCAGGGGCGGACTGACAACTCATGGGGCCCACGGGCAATAGGGGATCATGGGGCCCCTGTGTCCTTGCCCAAACTCAAAAAAGCCTATGAAAAATGTACCAGGGGCATCTCATGGGGCCCCCTACTAACCCCGGGCCCTCAGGCAGTGCCCGAGTTTCCAAATGGTCAGTCCACCCCTGAAAGGAAGCGAACAGCTTAGAAAGGAACTGTAACTGGAGCATGCTCAGTAGATGTGGCAAAGTCTGGTCTACATAATCTTAGGCTTCAGCGGAGACACAGACAAGGAGGGAGGGACAGTGAACAGCAGAATCAACATTTTTTTTTACAGAGTATAGAAAATGAAACCCATAGTGACTGAGTGAGTATGAATATAATATAGCACATACTGACAGTTTTCAATTATGTAGATTTATTGACACTTTAATTTCCCAAAGGTACATTTGAAAGTGTTTCTGATGGTATACTATGGCAACAATCTATTACTAATGTCATAAACATTCTATAAGATGATACATGAAGAGTTTTCCCATTTATACTTTACCAGAACATACATTTTGTACATTTTTTTATTGGAATTGTATATATTGTGTAGTGTACACATTGTCACAGAACTGAATAATGGCACATTTTAGGATCTGACACATCTCGTCACCATAGTCATTTCATCACACTACGATTTGCACAGTACACATTGTTCATGTTGACACAGCCAGCTGAGTTACTGAGAAATCATCATTAGACTTGCTTTGAAAATAAAAGTGTCAAACAAGCAGATGTATGTCATGTACCAACAGTGGTTGTAACGTTTCAGCACAAACTTATAACAACACCAAAAACATCTCAAAATAACTATTAATAATACACCAATGCAGACTTGGATCAACTCACAGTTTACAATATCAATGTGTCTACAATGCCTTGAAAAAGTATTCATACCCCTTAACATTTTCCACATTTTGCCATGTTACAACCACAAACGTAAATGTATTTTATTGGGAATTTCTGTGATAGACCAACACAAAGTGGCACATAATTGTGAAGTGGAAGGAAAATGATAAATGGTTTTCAAATTTTTTTACAAATAAATATCTGAAAAGTGTGGCATGCATTTGTATTCAGCCCCCCTGAGCCAATACTTTGTAGAACCACCTTTCACTGCAATTACAGCTGCAAGTCTTTTTGGAGATGTCTCTACCAGCTTTGCACATCTAGAGAGTGACATTTTTGCCCATTCTTCTTTGCAAAATAGCTCAAGCTCTGTCAGATTGGATGGAGAACATCTGTGAACAGCAATTTTCAAGTCTTGTCACAGGTTTGCAATTGGATTTAGGTCTGGACTTTGACTGGGCCATTCTAACAAATTAATATAATTTGATCTAAACCATTCCATTGTAGCTCTGGCTGTATGTTTAGGGTCATTATCCTGCTGGAAGGTTAACCTCCACCTCAGTATCAAGTCTTTAGCAAACTCTAACAGGTTTTCTTCTAAGATTGCAATGTATTTGGCTCCATCCATCATCCCCTCAACTCTGATCAGCTTCCCTGTCCCTGCTGAACAAAAGCATCCCCACAACATGATGCGTCCACCACCATGTTTCACGGTTGTAATGGTGTGTTGACGGTGATGTGCAGTGTTAGTTTTCTGCCACACATAGCATTTTGCTTTTAGGCCAAAAAGTTCAATTTTGGTCTTATCTGACCAGAGCACCTTCTTCCATATGTTTGCTGCGTCCCTCCCATGGCTTCTCGTAAACTGCAAACGTGACTTCTTATGGCTTTCTTTCAACAATGGCTTTCTTCTTGCCACTCTTCCGCAAAGGCCAGATTTGTGGGGTGCACAACCAATAGTTGTCTTGTGGACAGATTCTCCCACCTGAGCTGTGGATCTCTACAGCTCCTCCAGAGTTACCATGGACGTCTTGGCTGCTTCTCTGATTAATGCTCTTCTTGCCCGGCCTGTTAGTTAAGGTAGACAACCATGTCTTGGTAGGTTTGCAGTTGTGTTGATGATGACGGATTGAACAGTTCTCTGTGAGATGTTCAATGCTTGAGATATTTTATTTATAACCCAACTCTGCTTTAAACGCCTCCCCAACTTTATCCCTGACCTATCTGGTGTGTTCCTAGGCCTTCATGATGCTGTTTGTTAACTAATGTTCTCTAACAAACCTCTGAGAGCATCACAGAACAGCTGTATTTATACTGAGATTAAATTACACACAAAGGTGGACTCCACTAACTAATTAGGAGACTTCTGAAGGCAATTGGGTCCACTAGATTTAATTAGGGGCATCAGAGTAAAGGGGGCTGAATTCCAAAGCATACCACACTTTTCAGATATTTATTTGTAACAAAATTTGAAAACCGTTTATCATTTTCCTTCCATTCCACTTTTTTAAGGCACTGTATATACATAGATTGATAAAGGAATAAACCATATGTGTGTGTTATGATTGTTTATATACACTGCTTAAAAAAAAAAGGAACACTTTTTGATCACAGTATAGCATCAAGTCAGTTAAACTCCTGGGATATTGATCTGGTCAGTTAAGTAGCAAAGGAGATTGTTAATCAGTTTCAGCTGCATTGGTGTTAATAAAATTAACAACAGGTGCACTAGACGGGCAACAATGAGATGACCCCGAAAACAGGAATGGTTTTTATAGGTGGTGATCACTGACATTTTTTTCCTTACTCATCTTTTCTGACTGTTTTTCACTAGTTTTTCATTTGGCTAGGGTCAGTGTCACTACTGGTAGCATGAGGCGATACCATGTAGGATTCATGTAGATCAGGGGTGGGCAACTGTGACCCTCCAGCTGTTGTAGAACTACAAGTCCCATGAGGCATTGCAAAACTGACAGTTACAAGCATGACTCCTAAAGGCAGAGGGATGATGGGACTTGTAGTTCACCAACAGCTGGAGGGCCACAGTTGCCCACCCCTGATGTAGATAATGATCCATCAGGAAGAAATCAGGCTCAATGCTTTAGATAGAGATAAGTACACAGTATAGAAGGATGGGATTTGTTCATATTTCATGTCTGAGGTTTACAACTACTTTAAGAAAAAAAAATATTGGGCTCAGCCTTGACTCATATCATTGCTTTACATCCAAGTCTTATCACTGATACAGAACAGTAATAGAATGGCAAACCCAAAAAACATTTTGTTCTGTTATGAAAAATGATCAGCACCCATATAGTCATTGAGAATAAGTGCACTTAAAGTAGTAGTAAACTGCATCAAAGAAGAAAAGAAAATGGGCCCCTGGGTTGTTTTAGTTATATTGTGCTAGTATGCACCACATACTAGCACATTATGACAGACTTACCTGAAACCGAAGCCCTCCAGCAGTGCGCTGTCACGGGTCACGGCGCTTACATCTTCACCCAGTCTTCCTTCCGGGTTCAGAAGTATGAATGACTGAGCCACAATAATGTCACTCCCACTCATGCGTTCGGGAGTCATGGCTGCAGCACAGAGCGGTGATGCCACCAGCTCAACATTCATATTTTAATCCTTTTTATTGACGACAATGCAATCAATGTTTTTCTACAATTAGTTTTCCACCAACAGATCATGACCTGACTTTGACTCCTCTGTCCCCTGTAATTGCTCATAAATATTGGTGTTATTTAGATGTTACTTTGGAGACTCGAATGTATGGTCAATAACCACTGTCAACTTGTGAGACATTTTCAGATATATCCACTAGCCTCTAAATGCCATGTGCATGTAAAAGCACATAAACACGTGTAATCATGTGCTAAAATTCACACTTTTTAAGCTGGACTTTTCTGGCAGCTACTGATAGAAAGATCCAGTGTACATTGGAGAATTTTAATAAGCCCTGTTCATGAGGCCTAACTTAGCAGAGCTGCAGGCTTCTATAGAACATATGAGGCCAGAATATGCTTGAGTTTTATAACCCTAGAAATCAGCCAACTTCTACCCTCACCAAAAGAAACCATTAGTATGCCAAGCTGACCGGTTCATTCTGCGGGATTATACTTATCCTGAGAAGTCCCTTCAATGTGATCCAAAATTCCAGTGGTATTCTAATCAAAAAGAAAATCTCCAGATGGTGAAAATATCATTTGAATTACTTTATTAAAAAACAAAAACGCTTAACAGCATAACTGCAATAAAAAAGCGACTTCATTTATGACAAAACACTTTTCGGGGTGAGAAAGCTGCACACTTCAACTACAAGTGCCTTCTTGGAAGGAGTTTTCAGAGATGTAATGAAAAACTAAAGCTACTCAAAGGAGTCTGACCAGCATGTCCATTTAGGACATAGAATGTTGTTTTGTTTTGATCATTCATGATAGAAGGAATACAGCCAAAGAGTCATTACTAAGTAATTGTGTTATTCTGCAGCACAAGCTCCTGCTCATTAGTGCCTGAGAAAAAATCCCAGTGCTATTCTTCTTTTAAACATATCTCAGGTTAACTGGTAAGGTTATTAAGTTGGAATGTAAGAGTCAACAAACAATTAAATAAAGCAAGAGAACATTAATGAAAATGTGTATTGTACTATGGTTGTCACAAACACAGAAGATTGTCAAATTTTGTGTATTTCTGATGGTTCTTTTATTTAAAGGTGCCCTTTATTCACACTGCTCCAGTATATCAGTCCACACAATAACATAAAGTCCTCTGGTTGCTGTGTGTCATTACTACATATTGAACGTTTGACATTCTAGAGCAGCCATTCTCAATCAGGTCTCTGTGGAAACCTAGAGTTCCTTCAAAGGTTGCTGGGGTTCCTTGGGCTTTTACTGATTGACCTTTAATTTGGTTGTGACTTCAGAGTTCTAGGGCCAACATCACTTGGAAAAGCCATCATCATGACACCAATGATATTCTGGACACCACTGTAAGGTGGGAATTCTACCCACTGACCAACATACGGAATATTCTTCCTACTGACCATAATTGTTGGGGGTCATCTTTTATGTCTCTCTTCTTGTTTTACTATGCAGTCAGTAAGTAGGTTCACAGCTCATATTCCTGTCCTGAGAGGTTCCAACTATGAAAAAAGCCATTAAAGCACTCTGTCACTGAAAATAGACTGTATCCTGCAAAAAATGTATAAATATTCACCTGCTTCCTATGCTGCAAATCACTGCAGAGTTAAAGAAAAACTGTTGGTTCAAAATCTTTATTTTATTGATATAATAGGCTGGTTTTGGAGCTTAAAAAAACATGTATATCAATGTAGAGGGTATACGAAGAAATACGTGGTTACTTGGTCCCATTGTTTGGAGAAACATAGTTCTGGGTAATGAGTGGATAAAATGAGGGCAGGGGCACTACTTTTGTATTGGGCGTGGTGATGGGTCTTCCCAGTTCTTCCACTTAATGATAGAGCATAGAGAATAGTATTAAGAGGGGAATATGAGTATATTTTTTTGTTTTTGATAGATGGTATTGTAGTGTCTTTATTCTTTTGTTTATGTGTATTGTTTGGAAAATTATAGATCAAATCTGAATGTAATTGCTTTAAAAACATGGCAACGTGTAACTGTATAATTTCTTTTTGTTTAAACAGGAAATCTAAAAAAAACAAATAATGGATAAGAAATGCTGAAATCATGTAGCCCTTATCAAATAAATGGCTGAGTCTTATTCATTATATTATAAACTAATATTTTAACTTCTTAAGCACTCGTGGAGATAACATTTTTTTCCTATCCATGGTGATTGTTTGATTTTCTGTTAATAACAAATGTGACTGAGAGAACTGGCAGTCTGCTTAATTTTTAACAGATACAAGTGCAAATAACAGAGCAGTGAAATTACTTTTTTATAGGTATTTGGGCTGGTAATACAATGTCTGGACAGAAATATGAATAAGAACTGTGGACTTTGGGAGTGATACACTTCACAGGAAACCTACATATTTTATTTACATATTTTTTTCTTTGTTATGTTTAATACTAAAAAATAGATTTTTAATTTGTTTACTTTTTTTTGCCTCCTTTCAGTCAGGTAAATATGGATATTTCATATGTATCACTTTCAGGCAGCAGCTGGAGCTCTAAGCAAGTCCTAGATAGCAGCTGAAGTCACAGATAGCAGCTGTTGTGTTACAAAAGTCTCATAGGAGGAATACGTGCTTTCTCCCCCTGTGCTAGCCCAGAAAGTCTACATTATTTTTCCAAATGTATAATATAACACTACAATTAGAAAGCCCAGTATTCTGTGTAGGCTGTGTTATGGATGCAGCATATAATAAATGTGTATTTGTAAAATACATACAATAGTTAAAAATTACCTAAAATATCAAATCAAATTTTAAGCTTACAAATTCTAGTCAACTCTTAAAAAATTGACAAGGCAGTGCTCCCCTTTCCTCTGCACTGCAAGTTGATTTCTTGTTTTGTATAAGGAATAAGGAAAAGGCCAGAATAATGAAGCCACTCTTTTTCACTATTTGTCCAGTTGTGGGCTCTCCGATGCTATTATGTACAATGCAGGAGTAGCTGCCCTGTTTTGTATGTGGAGGACCAGTGCACATAGGAATACGAATAAAGTAAGTATTATTGTTTATGCCTTACCCCTAGACATGTCTAGACCCACAGACAAAATGAGAAATTAGTTCTTGCATTTGGGAACGCGTTTCCCCTTTAATAGAAGCTCTACCCTAAATCATTTACTAGACCTTAGTATAAAAGGAAATGTATCCTGTGCCTATACTCCACGTATTGGCACAGGATACATATACTCCAACACCTCCACGTAGTCTTCTTGTTTTAGTCTATAAACACATATTTCTGAAATGCAGTCAATAGGTCAATAAGATTTTCTTACAGAATCCAGAACAGAGGTTGAAGAAAGACATATGACCCAATAGCTGCAATACATTGTATATCAGAAGATCTACCTTTCACTGCCCAAAGGTAAGAATGAGAAGACACTCTACCTCTTTGCATAAAATGGAAAGACAATTTGCATATCCAACACGCGTCTTTGTCAACATTTTACAATTGAATTCTTCAAGGACATGCAACTTTGAGGTGGCAGATTTAAATCCTTCACACTTGTTTGGTCATCTATTGAGTGGAAGAATGTGCATAGAAATACGTACAGACAAATTGGTTTGGCAGTAGATGCTCAGAGCTGCCAACAGCACGGGTGCAGACTCTAAAGGTACTTGGTCTGGATGACCAAAGCCAAGTACTAGTGCTTAGCCAAGCACAAGGTTGAGTAACATGTCAAGGACTGTATTCACTTTGGTGGAAATGGTACCAAGTGGTAAGACAAGGGCACAGTCAGGAAACATACCCAAAGATTATTGGGGAAAACCAGAGCTGAGGATCAAAAGAAGGGCACTGCTGGTGAGAAAACAACACACACACACAAACCTGTTAACAACCACATAAAAAAATCTTTACTGTACTTTGGTGTGATAGTATTTATGGTAGTAACCAAATCAGAAACAATTCAGAGCAATGGAGGAGCCCTCTACCATGAGGAGACCAACAATAGGTGATGATCCAGCCCTTGGCACTGTTCCAAAAGTCAAATTGGGGGCAGTTGCTAAACAAAAAGATGAGGGATTTTTAAAACAAAATCAAACAAAACACCATTCAATTATAACGTATGCTAATGTTAAACGTTAAAACAGATTTCCCTCCTCTTATTGGCTACTAGGAACAGGGCCAAGACAAGGGGTGGGCAGAAGGGGCACCTGCCCTGAGTGCATCTTTATTATGTAGTGGAGGCGCGCACTGGGAGCTTTCTGCACTCTTCTACCTCCCCTCCAGAGCCTCCAGATTCTGCCTTGCCCAGCGCACAGGATCTGCCATCCTGCTTACAGATCAGTCTGTGTCATACACCCCACCTCCATAAATCCCTTGAGGCTCCCCTGCAGCCAGGGGCGGACTGACCATTTGGAAACTTGGGCACTGCCTGAGGGCCCGGGGTCAGTAGGGGGCCCCATGAGATGCCCCTGGTACCTTTTTCATAGGCTTTTTTGAGTTTGGGCAAGGACACAGGGGCCCCATGATCCCCTATTGCCCGGGGACCCCATGAGTTGTCAGTCCGCCCCTGCCTGCAGCTGCTGGCTTCTCCTCACACCAATCTCAGGGCATTTCTTCCTTCACCTCTGTTAGCCCATATATTTATGCAGGACAGAACGTGCACTGCTATTAAGTTCTTTTATTTCCCTATCTTTGCCACAACCAATGCATATTTTTCAGCTCGGCACTGAACACACTGTTTTTTTCCCACCCGGGGGGCTGTAGTTTGACATCTTTACCCTGGGCACAAGATGACCTTGTCCCGCCAATGAGTAGGAAATCTGTGTGGTGAGGTAATATGTCTTCCAAAGATAATTCCAAATACAGAAGAAAGCCAAAGACTGCACATTTCACTCCAAAGCATATGTCCATCTTTATATTAAGATACAAAATAATCAGTATGGTGAATTAATCAGATAGCTGGGGTTACATGAACCCCATGAAAAATAAATCTTGTGAAAATTGTCACATCTCATTCACATATTTTGAAAGGTAATACTGTATGACTGAAATACAAATGGAATGCTTGTGTTCACAGATACAAATTTGTTCGAACATAAAACAATATTTACTATTGATGTGCTATTGATGAATGTCAAGGCATATTTGTTGTCAGAACCCCTGCATCATATTATGTGTCATCAAAGTATAAGTATAATATCACACAATAATGGGCAAGCAGAACATATGAACTGTCAGTGAGAAAGTCTCAATATTGAAAAGACGTCAGCCTACACTGCTGAGCAATCCACACTCACAGCACATGGTGAATCACTGGCTTACCTCCGAGCTATTGCTTTCACAAAAATGAATAATCTCTTATGAAATATTTTGGTAGGGTACTTACAGTATGAGTCATTCAACTGGAAACAGCAAGAGACTGACAGCTCATTTGTAGTTAAAGGTCTGAGAAGTGTCTATTTATATGCAATTTCCTTGCTCTTGCACAGATATTCATTGATTGAACAGCTCCTTTCTACAGTGATCTTGCTGTTTGTCTTTAGAGTATACATGTGCCCTTTTGTCACATGTACCAACAGCCAGCTTGTTAAATTGAGGAGAAATGTGCATTGGATACCATGAGGTATGTCAACATGAACACAATAGGAAGCGATGTTCATGCACCAAGGAAGCAGCATGGTTAAATATATTGGACAGTGGGATAATTAATGTGTGATAAAATAGGGATAGAATTTCACCAAGTATACTAAACTGAGAAAATGTACAATATTGTCTTCACACATAAAGTGTACCAGTGCCCATTACACTGCAGCTGTTTCTTATTTATCGCATTGATGCACATTTAACCTGTTAGGTGATATGAAATGTGTAAATTCACTGGATACCATCTGACATGTCAACTTGATACAACAGTAAGCTACAGTTGTGGCCAAAATTATTCAACCCCCACTGAAATTGAGTGTTTTGGCCAGTTTGACATTGCTTTTGATCATTCAGTCATCTTGCTTACATTTACATTAAAGAGGCACTTGTAGGTCAGACAAATATAACATAACAGTTATAATGAAATAACCACAAATGTCTTTTCTGTGCTCACAGCATTATCAGTTTTATTCAACCCCCAAGTGACATTCAATCTTAGTACTTAGTACAGCATCCTTTTACAGTTATAACAGCTTTTAAACGTGAAGCATAGCTTGACACAAGTGTCTTGCAGCGATCTACGGGTATCTTCGCCCATTCTTCATGGGCAAAGGCCTCCAGTTCAGTCACATTCTTAGGCTTGCGCACTGCAACTGCTTTCTTTAAGTCCCACCAGAGGTTCTCAATCGGATTTAAGTCTGGTGACTGCGATGGCCACTCCAAAATGTTCCAGCCTTTCCTCTGCAACCATGCTCTAGTGGACTTGGAGGTATGCTTGGGATCATTGTCCTGTTGAAAGGTCCAACGTCTCCCAAGCCTCAGGTGTGTGACGGACTGCATCACGTTTCCATCCAATATCTCCTGGTACTGAAGAGAATTCATGGTACCTTGCACACGCTGAAGCTTCCCTGTACCTGCAGAAGCAAAACAGCCCCAAAGCATGATTGACCCTCCACCATGCTTCACAGTAGGCAAGGTGTTCTTTTCATCATAGGCCTTGTTCTTCCTCCTCCAAACATAGCGTTGATCCATGGGCCCAAACAGTTCTAATTTTGTTTCATCAGTCCACAGAACACTATCCCACAACTTTTGTGGTTTGTCCACATGGCTTTTGGCATACTGCAGTCGACTCTTCTTATTCTTTGGAGACAGCAAGGGGGTACGCCTGGGAGTTCTGGCACGGAGGCCTTCATTACGCAGTGTGCGTCTTATTGTCTGGGCTGAAACTTCTGTACCCACATCTGACAAATCTTTTCTCAGTTCCTCAGCAGTCACACGGGGACTTCTCTCCACTCTACGCTTCAGGTAGCGCACAGCAGTCGAAGTCAGCATCTTCTTTCTGCCACGACCAGGTAGCGTTTCAACAGTGCCCTTTGCCTTGAATTTGCGAATGATGCTTCCTAAGGTGTCTCTTGGTATGTTTAACATCTTTGCAATCTTCTTATAGCCATTGCCCTTCCTGTGAAGAGAAATCACCTCTTCTCTTGTCTTCCTGGACCATTCTCTTGCCTTCACCATGTTTGTAACCACACCAGTAAATGTCTAGAAGGAGCTGAGTATCACAGTCATTTTAAAGCTGCCTAATTGGTGCTTATTATGCTTGATTGCTGCTCGGTGACATCCACAGGTGTTTTCAATACCTGATGGAAAGCACCTGTATGAACCTCTGTTCTTCAGAGTGGTAGTCTTTAAGGGGTTGAATAATTGTGGCAATGAAGAAACCACATAAGAACCATTTACTACTGTATTACATAAACAATTGATGTCATTTTAGTTGCATTTGGGTAGTTACAACGTCCTTGTAGGATTTGATTCTGAATACAATTCCAAATGTACACTATAGTCCCTAAACCCCTTTACAGCATTGGGGGTTGAATAATTTTGGCCACAACTGTATGTGTGTTCATTAAAGATAGGGGAGTATGGATAAATCTTGGGACTGTGGGTTATTCATAAAATGTGGGTAATAATTCCTCCCAGCACTGGGTACTGAGTATTATATCCAGCTCACAGGACAAGAGATGTTCTGCTGTGCATACAGAACAAGAACAGATGCTCAGAATTACATCCAGTGCACAGCTCAAAAGAATTAGATATAGCAGCATTGTACATGTAAAGTATAAGATAATAAAAATTACATGTAACAGTCACGTGTAGGCATAAGCTTTGGGTTCAGGTCAACCATGAATTTGACCTGAACCCAAGCTGTTTGAAGTTTGGGGAATGGCAAGCTAAAGCTGTAGCAATCAATTACCAATATAGCATTTTCTGACCTCTGAAGTAAATTCTATATTTTCAATATTTTTGAAATAATAGTGGATACAGGGATGGGTTAAAGTGTTATTGTGTACTCTGTTTTGAAATTGTATTAAACTTTTGAGACAATGCATGGTACAGTGAGAAAAGAGGATGACAAAAAATCCTATTCAACTATTGTGCCAATTTGTATAAGGTTGAGGACTTTAGATTTATTTTTTTGTTAGAGTACATGTTCCTGTAGAGTTTAATTTTTTTTTTTTTTGTAATTCCTACTTCCGCCATTTAATGCAATGTTTAGTAAATCAGATGTCACAGACACGACTATATACAAACGTTGTAATGAATCAGATTGGGGTGCTGCTGTAGTATTTAGTCATGCAAAAAATTAAAAAATTAAAAAAATCACTTACAGATCCAAAATAGGTGATACCAGAACACAGTAATGCTGACACTGACACTGCATGTGAGAATCACACTGATCTATAACACACAGCTTAAAGGTATCCCCCAAGCATGTAATTGAAAGGATTGGTGCTTTTCCCATGTTTCTTTTGACATTCTGTAGTCGTATGGTAATATAATCAAACCACCCAAAATGGTGGCACTTAAAAATATACCCTTAAGAATATAAAAGCTAAATCAGGGGTTTAATTTTCTAAGAACAGATTCATTCCCCATTGAGGATAAAGCCTTAGTCATAGTTTTGTTTTGCCAGTAGGGGATTCTTGCCTTTCTGCTTTTCTACTCCCCACCTCTTCCAATGCAGCCCCCTGATCAGTCACTCCCGCTGGCAGTGTAAGCAGGGAAAAGCAGGGGAAAGGGTGAGGTAGTGTACAGAGGGAGCTCTCCTGTCAGCATCCATGTATTCTGCCAACATCTTTGTAGCTGATCCTTACTGCACTATCATCTAAACCCCCCCCTCCTTCACATGTCAGCCAACCACCCACTATCGCTCAACATGCATGAATATGAATGCAGTTCCAGCCAACTACAGGGAGTGGTGCCCCTGAGAATGCTAGGTACTAGTATTTATTTTCAGTGAGCAAATGTGATCTGGGTTTTTCTTCTTTCTCTTCCTCTGAGAAGGGAGTTCTAGCCAGGAGAGGCTGCTCCCAGGTTCATGCTGCCAGGAGGCCTCGAGTGGGTGACCAGAATGCTGAAACCCAGGGTGCTTCTGAGAGCTGACTGAGGGGGATGGAAGGGGGAAGAAGTTGACTGGCTTGAAGGGTGAGTACAGACCATTCAAAAGGGACCCTTGGACTTCTGCTGTTTAACCCCCCTTGAGACATACATAGCCAGATGCTGGGGACACAGGCTGTCCAGAAGAGCAACCATTCACTAAGACTGCATATCTGCACAGGGACCTTGCTCTATTCTTGTACTGTTTGCTACACAGTTCCACTTTGAGAAAGCTGTCCTCATTTGTGCATAGTTTGATTTGGAATATCCTACTATATCCCTCCCTATCCCAGTTCAAAAAACAATATAAAACAACAAAAAACTCCAAACCCTGACTGATAATTGTGATAATTGGAGTAACAAGTGGACATTGTGTGTACCTGGCTATGGGAGATGCTGCATGCTTGGCTGCCGGAGAGGATCTAGGGGAAACTAAAAGAAAGCTTGGGCAACATAGTGTAGCGCTACACACACACATATATATATAAATAATATATATATACAGTGCAATAAAAAAGTATTTGCTGCCTTCCTCATTTTTTATTTTATTGCATATTTGTCACAGTTAAATGATTCAGATCATCACAAAAAATAAAATATATTACACAAAGATAACCCGAACAAAAACAAAATGCAGTTTTTAACCATTTGCCGCCCGCCTTATGGCCGAATGGTGGGCGGCAAATGTCATCAGCGTTTTCGGGTGGACGCCATATGGCGTCCTCCCGCACATGTGCAGATTGCGCTCCTGCAGAGCGGCGCAGTGGCGCGATCTGTCACCGGCCATGTACCTTGAGTGTACCATCTGAGTATCGGACCCCTTGCCGGTACCATGTGACCTGCTGTGACCAATCACAGCAGGTCACATGACAGTTGTATACAATGAATGGCTTCATTCATGCCATCCATTGTATACTAGTGTCTAGCTGTGAATGGTCACAGCTAATCACATGCACATGTCATGTGATTAGCTGTGGCCAAATCACAGCTAAGCACAAAAAAAAAAAAAAAGAAAGAAAACCCTGAATGAATCGATGTCATTAAGGTAAATGCTTGCTTATAGCAAAGTAATTCTGTGCTCTAAGCAAATTGTGTAAAAAAAAAATACTGATCACTTCCCCAAAGTAGTACAATGTTACTATGGTAACATTGTACTACTTTGGTCATATTGAAATATGAAAAAAAAATCTTAAAAAAAAGAAAAAAAATTTAATAAAAAAAAGTATATATATTGTTTTTTCATACTGTCACCAGTCAGTGTCCTTGATCACCGCCATGCCAGTTATATGATGACGCTGTACTGCACTGGTGACAATATGTAAAAAAAAAATAGTGAAACTAATTTTTTTAATTTATAAATTTTCCAAAAAATGACAAAAAAAATACAACTTCAAAAAACTTGCCATGCCTCTTATGAAGTACGTTGGACTGTCTACTTTTCAAAAAGGGGTCATTTGGGGGATATCTGTACTGTTCTGACATTCTTGGACCTCAAGAAATTAGATTGGCTGTCAGTACTTCAGGATTGATCAATATTCAGATCTATACCATAGTTTGTGAACTCTATAACTTTCCTACAAACTAACAAATACATCCTAATTTGGGTTATTTTCACCAAAGACATGTAGCAGAATACATCTTGGACTAAATTTATGAAGAACAATTATTTATTTGCAAACTTTTATAACAGAAACAAAGAAAAACTTTTTTTTTCAACATTTTTGGTCTTTTTGTGTTAATTTAGCAAAAAATAAAAACCCCAGTGGTGATTAAATACCACCAAAAGAAAGCTCTAGTTGTGTGAAGAAAATTATAAAATTTTAGTTTGGGTACAATGTTGTATGACCGCGCAATTGTCATTCAAAGTGTGAGAGCGCTGAAACGTGAAAACTGGCCTGGGCAGGAAGGTGTAAAATTGCCCGGTATTGAATTGGTTAAATGATGATTTCATTTATTAAGGGAAAAATGTCATCCAAACCTGCCTGGCCCTATGTGAAAATGTAATTACCCCCTCCTTGCTAAATCATGAAATAACTGTGATTAACCATATTCTTTGGAAAGCTAAGTTAAAGTGCTACTAAACCCAGGACTCTGCATTCACTATATCTTATCTCCCACAGTACACAGAACATGGAAATGCAATTATTTTAGAAAATATAAACTGCTAAATACCTTTTCTCATCAGCAGTTAGAGCAGTCTTGTGATTTCTGTCTGTGTCCAGCAGAGCACTGGTTAAAGCTTGTAAGAGTAGTTTTCTTTCTCCCCTGATTGTCCTATGAGGCTGCAGGACCCCTGATCCTCTGTCTGGACATTGCTGATTGGGCCTGTGCTGGTCACATGCACTCTCCCAAGTAAAAAAAAAATATCTAGCAATACACACCAAACTGAGCATGTGCAGCTTACCCCCAAAGCTCTGTTCTATCAAGAAATGGATTGGGGACAGTAGAAGAAAAGGAGGATCAGAGAAGACATAATGAAACATTCTTTTTACACAATGCGGAGGATTGACCCCTTAGGTTCCACAGTGAGTGTAACAAGCATGCTTTACTGCATATACAGACTGATTTTACTGTTGTGGGTTAATAACACTTTAAATTTTGCTTGCCATACTCAGGCCTGATTTCTGCCAGACCTGTTCAATCAAGAAAACACTTAAATAGAAGCTGTCTGACAAAGTGAAACACGCTAAATGATCTCAAAAAGCAACACATCATGATCTAAAGAAGTTCAAGAACAGATGAGAAACAAAGTAATTGACATGTTTCAGTCTGTAAAGGGTTACAAAGGCATTTCTAAGGCTTTGGGACTCTGGTGAACCACAGTGAGAGCCATTATCCACAAATGGAGAAAACTTGAAATAGTGGCAAACCTTCCCAGGTGTGGCTTGCCTTCCAAAATTTCTCCAAGAGCACAACAACGACTCAATTAGGAGGTCATAAAAGAACCCAGAACAACATCTGAAGAACTGCAGGCCTCAGTTGCCTCAGTTAAGGTCAGCTCAAGTGCACTTATTGGGTTATGCAGCAGGACAATGATCCAAAACACACCAGCAAGTCCACCTCTGAATGACTCAAAAAAACAAAACAAAATTAAGGTTTTGAAGTGGCCAAGTCAAAGTCCAGACTTAAATCTGATTGAGATGCTGTGGCAGGATCTTAAACAGGCTGTTCATGCTCAAAAACCCTCCAATGTGGCTGAATTAAAAAAAAAAACAAAGAGTGGGCCAAAATTCCTCCACAGCGATGTGAAAGACTAATTGCCAGTTATCACAAACGTTTGATTGCAGTTGTTGTTGCCAAGGCTGGCTCCACCGGTTATTAGATTTGAGGGGCAATTACTTTTTCACATAGGGCCAGGCCAGTTTTGAATTTTTTCCCTTAACCGCTTCCCAACCTCCCTATAGCAGAACTACTGCTACAGGGCAGCAGGACTGTGCAAAATCACATATATATATATATGTGATTTTGTATTTCCGGGTAGCCATTTGCAGCTACAGATCGATCACTGGGTCCCAGCCAGAGATTCCCCACTGGCACCTGGCTATTGCCAAGGAACACTGACGTGGGAGAGGTCTGTATGTAAACAATACAGATCTCTCCCCTGTCAGCTCCAGCACGCTGCTTTGTATTGCTCTGCATATCAGAGCAATACAAACAAGCATTCTTACACAGTAAAACACAGCACACAGTAAAACACAGCACACAGTAAAACACACACAGCACACAGTTAACCCTTTGATCGCCCCCAGATGTTAACCCCTTCCTGCCCAGTGTCATTAGTACAGTGTCAGTGCTTTTTATTAGCACTGATCACTGTATTAGTGTCACTGGGGATGTCAGTGACAGTCAGTTCCCCTCAGTGTCAGAATTCCCGCCACAGTCCCGCAGTCCCACTATAAGTTGCCGATCCCTGCCATTACTATTATAACAAAAAAAAATTCCAGATATATACCTCCATTTGTAGGCGCTATCACTTTCACGTAACCAATTAATTTACACGTATTGGGATTTTTTTCAGCAAAGACATGTAGCAGAATACATTTTGGCCTACATTTATGACAAAATTAGATTTTTTAAATATTTTTACTGGATATGTTTTATAGCAAAAAGTAAAAAATATAGGTTTTTTTTTTTCAAAATTTTCGGTCTTTTTTGTGTATAACAAAAAAAATTAAAAAGCGCAGACGCGATAAAATACCACCGAAAGAAAGCTCCATTTGTGAGAAAAAAAGGACATAAATTTAATTTAGGTGTAGTGTTGCATGACTGCGCAATTGTCAGTTAAAGGAACACAGAGCCGTATCGCAAAAAATGGCCTGGTCAGGAAGGCAGGTAAATCATCTGCAGGGCAAGTGTTTAATGATTAATAAAGGAAGTCTTCACTTAAAAACTGCATTTTATATTTACTCGGGCTAACTTTGAGCGACAAGTAAGCAAAAAACAAAATCAGGCAGGGGCAAATACTTTTTTACAGCACTATATAGTCATATAAAGCTGTAAGGAAAGCAGCTATTACAGAATGTTTGCTTTATATTCATAATATTTCTTTGGCTTAATAATTATAAGTCCTAAATATTATCAATATGGCACATCACAGTACAATGATATCAAGCCTAAGTTCTAAATTACATTTCTAGAACCTCTGCATTTCATTTTCCACATTTACAAAGCCTATCTCCACTTATTTAGACTATTATAGGGGGAATGGTGAAAAAGATGCTCTCAGGGACTTTATTTGTTCTTTAATAAAGGAGCATTTATGAATGCTTTCCATTCATTTGTACATTACTAATAAGAGATTGGATATTTTTTCATGTATTAACATTGCTGCATTTTTTTGGGTTTAATTTAAAATGACTTTCCATTGAAAGGCTGAGAACTGAGATTTACTAGCTTTAACATCTCCGTATATATATATATATCTTTCTGTGTCCTCCCCTCTTCATTCTCTGCTGCAATCAATATGAATACAATGGTTGTGCCTTTCTGTCATATCTCTAAAACATGTTTATGTTTGTCTGTTGATTGTCTTCACATAATTAAAAGGGAAAATGTATCACATTGTTACTAGGGGATTATTATTAACAGTGGTTACGGCAGCAGTGAACTGAATAGAGTACGTAATAATAATTTTGGCTGGCCTCCCAAGTCCACAAATCCTCTTCAGATTTTTACAATGAGTTTGAAACATGCTGGGATCTTTCAGGTGTCACATAAATGTATTTCACATACACATTGCATCTCATAAAATCTTAACTTTTATTGAAATACTCATGTGTTTAAAAACTTCCAATTAAAGAAAAAAAATACCAAAGGAAATCAATTAGTACTTTAACACATCCATAGATCACAGTTTTTTTTACACATTTTTTATTGAAATATATTTTTAACAGTATAAACAGTATACTCAAAACATTAAAATAATGTTAGTTGTTTCTGGGCACTGAATTTTACCCCATCCATCAAAACATTACATGTACCATCTTAAAGTGTTACTAAACCCACAACAGTAAAATCAGTTTGTAAATGCAGTAAAGAATGCTTGCTATACTCACTGTGGAACCTAAAGGATTAATTATCTGCATTGGGCAAAAAGGCTGTATGATCTTGACTTCTCTGATCCTCCCTTTCTTCCAGTGCCCTCCTCTTACCTCCTGATAAGACATATCGTGTGGAGTCACTCTGGACATGCTCAGTTTGGAATGTATTGCTAGAGAGGTTTTTTTTTTCTTGGAAGAGTGCATGTGACCAGCACAGGGCCAATCAGCACTGTCCAGGCAGAGGTCAGGGGTTCTGCATCCTCCTAGAGCAAAATGAAAACTCTGCCCGCCAGCTTTAACATGTGCTCTGCTGGACACTGATAAAAGTCACAAGACTGATCTAACTGCTGATGATAAAAGGTATTTAGCACATTTAGCATTTACTAAAATAATTGCACTTCCATGTTCTGTGTACTGTGTGGGACAAGTTATAGTGAATGCAGGGTCCTGGGTTTCGTAACACTTTACTCTTTCATACTGATTGTCGTTTGGTATGTTTTTCCAATCAAATAACTCGCTTCATGAGGAAGAATGAAAATGACATTTGGGTTTAGAAAAAGTAACATAGTATCACAATCATATACATAATAAAAATACAAAGTATTACAAAAATATTGCTTGTATCACTACAGGATGATTGACCAATGGTGAAATGTTTAGGGCATCCAATTTTTCTTTATCCCCCATGAAAAAGCACGGAAGGAGATAAAAACTGGAGGACTCAGGACCTGACACAGATGAGCAGGTTCTGGGGGTCCAAGGGAAAATATTTACTATATATAAATTTATATGCACTGTATGCCCATATACACAGACAGATATAGAATTTAAATATATAGATATATATTTGATGTTGGTGTATATTTGTATACAATAACTGCAAATAATTATGTAGATCCTCAGGTCCACATTTGAATCCTCTCTTCCTGTTCTGTTTGGGATAAATAAACCTGTCAAATGAAATGAAATCTACTTGATCAAAATGTATTTTAATTTCTTATGATACCATTCATCACTGATAAAAGTAACGCTTAAATGTATTTACCTGTCCTAGTTCTCACTAATGGGATACTAGAACTCTGAGCTCTGGCATACACCTTTAAATAGACCAGGGAGAATCTGTGCTAATATACAGTATGTATGTTTTATATATTATATGTAAGGAACAAGCCCATCTTACATCTATTCTCTGTTTACTCATATAAATCTTCACCCTGTGCCCTGTATTTCCAATATCAACACAAATAAAATCCACCTGTGTTGCAAGTAGTGGTGATCATCTAGAAAGTGATCCAACTCTTAACACTTCACTGCATATAGAGAAACATCAGCATCAGTAATGGATGTGTACCCTATTAGGGCTGGACATAAAGCCACAGCAAGGGTTTCTACAATTGCATCCTTGACCATGACCCAAGAGACTTGCAAGTCCATGACGTGCAATTTCTTTCATACATGTTACATGGATTGTATAATCTGCTTTAGAACTACCAAAGACTATTTAGTGAAAGGGCCTGCCATATAAGATGTAGATTGAATGGGTTATTTAGGCATGTCCTCTCTATATATAGTTTGGAAGATTGTATGGATACTGTAGAAAAGGATTAAAATGCATAGAGCCACCTTAAAGTGACTTTCTCACTCTCCCAAGCATGAATATACCTGTAACAACCTCTTAGACCCTGCCAGTGTCACAGAATGCCAAGGTTTCTAGATAGTGCCAAATCTCGCCGATATCCTCCTCTCTCCTGCACACTCTTATTGGCCAGCAAAGCAACCTATTATAATTATAGGCCAAACAGAATGAGATGATTAGTAAGAGGTATCAACAAGCTCCAAAGCTACCTAAAAGTAGTGAAGTCTTTCTTGTCAAAATGGCCTAGAATTGAGCCGCAAATGTAAAGATTTACAGCATGCTGCAGTGTTTTGTTTTTTTCTAACTGAAAGTTGCTTTAGGCCTCATGCACATTGGGCCTTAATAACAGAACTTTTAGGAGTATTTGAAGTTTTTTTTCTGCCTATGATATGCACACATAGACATTTACAAGTGTTTAGAGGCAGAAAAAATCCCCACTGCCAGCACATTCAGGGGCAGCAGAAAAAATGCTTAATGCGCCTGTGTAAATGCATCTGAACACACATTTAAGGCTTGATTATTAATGTATTTCAATGGTTTGAATTAATTCTGACCAAGGAATTAACACCCAAGTGCTTGATGCACTTAAACACATCTAAATGTGCCTAAATGCATTCACAAAAACATGGATTTAGGCATGTTTTTTAGGCATGGTTATTCTCCTACCAAGAGAAAGGCATTCAGGAGAGCTGGGCAAATGCCCAGTGTGCATGAGACCTTAGGATCAGATCAGTGTTGGTTGGCATTTCTTAGCAGTTTCATATTACTTTGCATTATAAGATACAGTATTGAGGACACTGTTTGGCTGGAATGGGCTCTTGGATTTAGAAGTGTACACTCATTTTTAGGCTTGAGTTTAGTTCAGGATCCTGTTGACAGTATAATGTACCCTGGAGTCAGTTCAGGTCCATTTAATCTGAGCTGAATGGAGGTCAGAGTAAAGTAACAGGAACGCTAAAGAACATCAATGTTCACTTATAAGAAGAAAGATTGCACCCCTGAGGGTCCAGCATTGGGTGTTCAGCATTCTTCCCAAGTGTCTCATGATAGAGTTTAACTCTATCTACTCAATTCACTAAGCTACAGTATATCTATTGTTTGCCATAATGATTGCTATTGTCAGCAATGAATACCAATGAAAGCTAATAACAACAACCAGATGCTTGAAAATAAAGATCATTATGATGAATGCTTGATGACTATGTTGTAAACCTAAAAAGATGAGGCTAAAACATAATGCCTGGGATTAAGGTTTTACACAAATTAATAAACGCTTACCATTGTAAGCACCCCTGCTAATGATAATTGCCACTGTTGCTGGACAGCTTGGTCTGTTAAAGAAAGCTGAAAAATAACAGACTTTCTGGTTGGATCAACAGGTGAAAGTAAAGGGGGACAAAAGCATAAAAAAAGAAAACAAATGCAGCCACCAGATCCAAGAATTGGTAAGCTACAATATAATAAATGTTTACTTTTGAGTTTAAATATGCTTTAAAGTTGGGTCTTAGCTCCAAGATAGAGCCCACTTCTGGGCATACACAATCACCCCCCACCTTCCCCCCCATTCTCACATTTAGAAAAAAACTGTAACAGTGTTTCTTCTTACCTGAATACACCAACCATATCCTTTTGCAGCACCTATTTTGGGTTTGTAGACCGATAGCCCAGAGCTGCAATCTGTACCTGTAGTCTGTGTGCCTGTGCTGACTGGTCCCCTCTTTTTTGATGTCATCATTCTTCTGCAGCCTGAGGGGACCCCGCCATTGAACAGCCAATAGGAAGCGTCAGGAAATTGGAAAATAGCCAATAGGAAGTGTCAATAGGAAATGTCACCAGATAACAACACTGGCACTAGAAGAACAACCTACCTTCTTCTCTGCAGTGAAGAAGATAGAACACTCAAGACCCAGTTTGTCATGTGGCTTTTCACTTAGGATTTTGTCTAACCAAATCAGTGATTAGTTGTTGAAATGAAAAAGGTGTGGGGTTGATGCCCAAAGAGAAATTGTATGTTAACGCCAACCAAAGATTTATACATATATAGAAAACAAATCTCCAGCACAGTGCTCGCTATACACGTAGCAATAAACAAGCAAGCAATTGCAAATATGATAATTTCAAATAATCCTTCTCTCGGAAGATTCATTTGGTCGAAATGAACTCGTTTTTGTACCAAAATGGATTGCTTTTTTTCAAAGATGTTTACATTATGAAATGACTGTTTAGTAAAAAAATTCTAAAAAGATAAGATCCTTTCATGAAAAATATGAAATAATAATATCAGTACATGAATGGGTACAGGTTGTATGATTTATGAGGCAATGCAACAAAATGACAGGATAATATCATAGCTTGATATCATAGCTTGATTCATAAATGATCCCCTCTGCTTATCTATTACCTTAGCTATCAGCTGTTCAGACACTTCAGCGGCTTCCTCTTGTTGCCTTCCAATCAGTGGCTACCCCTGAACAAAGGCCCTTCAGCTGGGTACATGTAACACAGCTCTTACCTTGAATGGTACCATGGCAAGGATGTAGGACTGTTAGTACAAGAGGTTAGAGTTAGGTTAGATTTAAAGCAGTTGGATTTAGTTTGTTAAAGCCCTTTGCATCATAAACATTTGCATTTTTTTTATTGTAGCCAGGTGCTGGGCTACAGCACTGTAATATTAATATTATGCCCCACCATCCTCCACTACCTGTGCATCATCAGCCAGCCAGTCAGGAAGCGGGTGGATATGGCAAGAGTGAAATAGACCCTGGTTTTGAAGGAGCTTGGTACTTAGGCTCCATCCCTAGTGACTGGTTCTCCACATTCTGGAACTGATATAATGGCACAGAGCACCCTAAGGTCCTAGCCTGGGAGTCATTGAGAATATAGCGAGGCCTTGGGAGAAGAATATGCATGGGATTTGTACAAGTGAGCTTCCTAATATCCAAGTGAAACATACAAATCAACGTCACTGGGAGTGAGATGACAGGCTACAGGTTTGGTGGAGTCCAGTACAAGCTCTGCGATACTGGCTCAGAAATGCTGCACTACTTAAGTGAGAGAAGTGTTTTGAAGTATAATGAGGAACTGTGTCCATAGTAAACAAGCTGAAGTTTAACAAAAATCCAGCCTCTTGGGGCACTAGTGAAAGCCTGCTAGAGTTTGACATCAATTTTGTTCAGCACATGAGTGGTTAACAAAAATGAGAGTATGGGTGCTCAGAAAAAAAATAATATTAATATTTTTTCTCAGCACCCATATTCTCAGTTTTGTTCACCACTCATGTTCTCATTTTTGTGTAATTATTTTGACACTCTCATTACTATTGACTGGTTTTAATTTTGACCCCATGAGGGAGATATTGTATAGATATATCAGATTGATATGGAAATCTACTTATGTCTTTCTAGCCCTGATGAAGGGGGCACTTAGACCCCAAAATGCATTGACTACTTTTTTAATTGTACCCTTGACCATTATTGGAATAAAGTTGCAGCTGGACCTCTTAGCAGTGGTGTGACATTTAAAGTTGAACTCTTTTTACATCACACTACAAGCCAAAGAAACTGTACAGAATTCATTGACAGGTACATCTTCTTGCAGTGGAACTCTTACTCACTTGCATTTGACTTCCTTCAAGCATGTTATACATCTACATAGATTTGTCTGAAAATGCAATGCAATGGAAGATAACAAAAGCCCATCAGTGAAGGTCTTAATGTAGTGACGATTTTTGCAACACTTACAACCCCTTCACTGATTGACAGACAGTTTGGATTAGATATGTGCCTGCTTCTAATGGCCAATTGCTTGATAAATATCCTTGATAGTATTTTGCCAGGTAGCTAAAATGATTTCAGTTGAGCAAGAATATGCAATGAACTGCGAAGAGACTCTGCCAATATGTAGCCCATAAAAATATAGGTCATCATGGAAGTGATTGTAATTTTTTGTAATCAACTCCAATTGTGTGTTTCTGTCTCTGCATGAAAAATAGCAAAGACACACAGGCTTTTTGCTGCAATTTATGAGCTTTGGATGACACATGCTATGACATGCAACATTTGGTAGAAGGATGACCATGTCGTAAGCAGCATGCATGATTTTTAGATGTCTACAGTTCAAAATAAAAGTCACGAGATGCGCAAAGAATCCAGACTGCAATCATGGAAATAATAAACAAAAAGCTGTTAATGTAAAATAGATATGACGCAGGCTTAGATGCAATTATTGCCACATTTTATGGTTACTGCTGCCTAAAGGGGCCCTGTTCCAGATTGAGCTTTTGGAGACAGCAGTTTACAAAGCATTAACATATTGGTGCCCAGCATCCCATTAAAGTCAAGTTCACTGATTGCTTCTTTTGCTTGAAACGTTGCCTGAAAACGTTAGGTTTGCGGCACTTTTTTATAGAAATGTTAAAATACAACCTTCGTAGAATATGCAAAGGCTGCCTAGGGGAAATTAAAATCTCTGAATCCAGATGGTCTCTTCGATACAAATTCACAAAGAGATGGGGATGGGAAAGGAATGTTGCCCATAATATGCACGGCACAATGCATTTGTTCATTCCAACATGTGAGCAAGTTAACATTTATAACTAAGTTCCTACAATGGAAAATAGTCAATGGTGTATTTTATATGTTGATAAATAAGCAAGGTGTTTATGCATGTAACAACAGCTTTAGACTTGAAAACTGACATTAATAGCTTGACAAAAGTTCACCTGAACTCAATTATACATGTAGCACTACCCCCTTAGGGGTTGTTGAAAATTTGGGTCCCCAAATTTATAGTCCTGCAAACCCAAGCAACATGCATCTTCCTTCCAGACTTGTACCAGGAGACAGAAACCAGTCCTCAAGCTTTGTTTTGAAGTTTTATTAGGGGTTTAGAACTTGAATATGGAGGATTCCATGCACAGGGGATCCAGTAGTAACTACTAGAAGGGCAATAGTGCTAGATGTAGAGTGAGTTAGGTTTCCCACCCAAATGCTCTCTCCCCTTTCTGGCCCAGGGGTGTAGGTGTACTCACTGAATCCTTCCCCTGTGCTGCTGTTGGGTCGGTGACTGCTACCTTTAAGCTGGGCTGCTCCTTCCCTGCTGCCAGGTGGTCCTCTCTCAGGGGGCCAGTGAAATCCACAGCTTTCCTCCTTTCAGGCATCACTCCTGGAGGTGAGCCCCTTCTAGCCTGGGCTCCCTCCCAGGATCCTGCACCTCAACCTCTCTCTTTCACCTCCGCCTGCCTCTGAGCAGGCTCTCTTACCCTTAAGGGTTGTCCTGGCCCCTTTCCAAGGGGCCTTGCTGTTGGGGATTGGCCAGGGTCCCTCAACAGTACAAGCCAGCCACTCCTCAGATCCACCCACTGACTCTAGACTTTTCTCCAGAGCTCTAGAGCAGGGGGAAATTCCAGATGGGCTGGCCTGCAGAGCCTCTAAACCTTGACCCAAATTTAACCTTGTGAACATCACACCCAGGCTGCTACTTAGCCCTCCTCTTTGACAAATATATTCTAGCTCCCCCTAGCTAACTAGGAGGGTGCTACATACACATTTGTATTATTTTAAGAATAGTTATACTTTGGCTGTCACTGTCTCCGATGGTTACACAAAGGAGGATAAATAGGATTCTTTACCTTATATTCGGAGATCAATGTGTTCTTACCATCATGACCAGCTAGACTGTTAAAACACCACTAAGTCCCTGGTCACATCTGGTGCGATTTGGCATGTGATGTGCATGGAAGGCGACTTGAAAATAGTAGACCAAGTTGCACCCTATTGTCCACTATTAGAGCTGTCATATCGATGCGGTTTCGACTTGGTCGGAGCCACACTGATTTCTAAAGTAGTGCATTTGCTACTTTTTGTGCAATTTGCATAGATATCTGTGTCAGATGTCTTGCAAACTGCAAGGAAATCTGCAGGTCACCTGATTTTGAAATCGTGCGACTTCACTAAGTCGTACGATTTCAAAATCGGCTTTGATGTGACCGGGGGCTTAAGGTGGCTTTTGGGATACCAGCTTTTCACTTAGCTTAAAGTGGTTGTAAACCCTTACATATAACCAGTGAAGTGACTATCCTCAGTTGATACACAGAGATTAATTAAATCATCCTACTAAAGTTGTACCTGTTTATCTGCCTCCATCTCTTCTCCACCCAACCCTGATTGGAAGGAGGGAACACAGTACACAGGGAACATGCACAACTAAGGCGGTCAATCACAGGTTGTGTGCTGCTCTGCTTCTCTGTCAGCAATTATCTCTTGGAGTCAAGAAAAGCAGTCAGAAATGACTCATACAGATAACAGAGGAACGAGGCAGCAAAGAAAAATTACACTCAGCACTTTGGATGGAGAAAAGTATACAGTATTGAAGGATGCATTTTGTTTATATTTCTTGTCTGAGATTTACAAGCACTTTAAAGGAGAGTCCCTCTGGCAGCAGCACTTTCATACATGAAGATCAGTGTAAGTACAATTACAGCTAAATTAAATGTAGCTCTTTAACCCTTTTATGAAGATCTGCAGCATGAATTCCACCATTATGTTCCTCAATTTTATGCTTGAACTGCCTGTGTGCAATACAATTTGACCTAACATACACAGACAGGCAAATAGATATGAATCCAAGACAGGAAATCTGATGGGAAAACTTGAATGTGTTTCAGTAAAACCTTTGAGTTGCCAGGGGAAACAACTGATAACCTACAGAACAGGTGCTAAACACCAGTGTAATTCCTCAGACAGACTGATGGTCAGGTTAAAGCGGAGCTCCACCCAAAAGAGGAAGATCTGCTTTTTAACCCCCCCCTTCCACTGCCACATTTGGCATTTTTGGGGGGGAGCGGGTGCCTGGTTTTGGCAAGTACCTGCTCCTACTTCCAGATCCGTTCGACACAGGAAACTGATCTGGAAGTTCAGCCCCCCTCCTTCCCCCCTCAGTCTTCCAGGACACTTCACATGACTCACGTATGCACAGTAGGAAAGCAGCTGTGAAGCCGGCAGGTTTCACTTCTGGGTTCCTTTACTGAAGATGCTGGCGCTCTGAACCCTGGAGGCTAGTAAAGAACTAGCCCGGGTGATGACAGTGCTGGATCCCTGGACAGGCATGTGTCCTTATATTAAAAGTCAGCAGCTACAGTATTTGAAACTTTAAATTTGCAGATAGATAAATGGAGCAATGAGGGGTGAAACAGGCCAATGATCAGGATATGCACAGACATAATGGGTACAAACACAGTTCAAACACTACATAGATCTGATCCAAGGCAAGAACAGTCAGACAGAATTCAGAAACAGTCATGCCTCTATCCAGGATAAGGGAAAACAGACAAAGCCTGTGGATCATGCGCAAGTTTTAAAGTGATTGTAAACCCATTAAAAAAAAAAACAACAACAAAAATGTCAAACTTACCTGCTATGAGCAATTGTTTTGCATAGAGCAGCCCTGATCCTCCTCTTCTCAGGTCCCTCTGGCTCCTCCCCTCAACCAGTGTCCACCATAGCAAGCTACTTGCTATAGGGCCTTCATGCCAGCTCGCTTTTAGGCTGGCTCTGGGTGTCCTTAGGTATACAGATTGTGGCTCAGCCCCACCCCTGCTCCCTCTGCACTGGCTGTGATCAACAGCAGAGTGAGCCAATGTCTCTGAGCCTGTGAAGAGGGAGGAAGCTGAGAGAGATGCTGCTCTCATGCAGAGTGCTGGATCAAGATTGGACTCAGGTAAGTATAGGGGTGGGGGGCAGATGCAGTCAGAAGGTTTTTTACCTTAATGAAAACAATGCATTACGGTAAAAACCTTCAGCCTTTAGAATTGCTTTAAGTTTTGGCCTCACTTTAAAGCCCACTAATGAAGTCAGGTGTAACAGAAACCTGAGCTGCAGTGCTGAGTAATGGTCAGGAGATAGACAAGATTCAAGGCTGATTCTTTCCATAAGTGGGGGTATTTCTATGAGTGGGAGAACTTCAGGCTCTACTTCATCTGAATGTCTTCATCTGAATGTCTTATCTGGCTGCTTCAAATCCACCCAAAACTGAAAACTGATTATGATTTCATTGTTTCTATGTGTCCCTGGTATGTTGCCTGCTTCATATCTTCTGAAAACTGAAAACTGTTTGCTCTCTTTGTGTTTGTGTGTTTCTCTGGTATATATAACAAAAAAGTGACCTGTAAATGGACTTTTGAGGCACAACATAATAAAAAAAACATGATTTATAGTAGTATATACAACAATACACAATAAAAGTTCCCATCTAAACTCACACCACGTACCCAGCATAAGACAAGAAATTAAATGACCTTAGTATTCCCAGGTTGCTGGCCTTACAGCCAAAATGCAAGCTCAACCACACTATATGGCAGAGCAAAATGCACCATGTGTTTTCCACGCTGGCATTTTCCCCAACTCTCTAAAACACGCACTAGTTGCCTCCAAGTTTAAAAAGCCCTCACTGGACCTCACCAACCTTAACAACCTATGCCCTATCTTCTTGCTCCCCTTTTCCTCCAACTCCTTAAGCACCTAGTCTACAACTCCCTGCTTAACCATCCTACTGAAAATAACCTTCTTGATCCTCTGCTGTCTGTATTTCGCTCTCAACACTCCAGAGAAACTGTTCTCTTAAAACTCACAAACGATCTACTAACAGCTAAAACCAATGGACACTATTCTGTACGCCTACTTCTGGACCTCTCTGCTGCCTTTGCCACAGTGGACCACCCCCTCCTCCTCAAAAAACTGAACTCCATTGGTTTCCATGATTGTACTCTTTACTGGCTCTCCCTCGCCTATTCTTGATCTACACCTCCTCCCTGAGTCAGCTGATAGCCTCCCATGGCTTCCAATACCATTTCTATACTGACAACACCCAAATCTATCTCTCTACCTCACAGCTCACTCCATCAGTCTCCACACGCATCTCTAATCTAACAGACATATCAGCCTGGATGCCACATCACTTCCTCAAACTCAATCTATCCAAAACTGACCTTATAATATTCCCTCCCCCATGTGCCCCTTCCTATGACTTCTCTCTCAAGATTGAAGGCACAACTATTTGTCCCTACCTCCAATCACTATCCAAAGCTTTCCACTTCAACCTACACAACATCCCCAAAATACGCCCCTTCTTAACCAATGACACTGAAAAGCTTCTAATTCACTCCCTGGACAGCTCTCGCTTTGACTACGGCAACTCCCTCATCATTGGATTACCTTTACATAGGCTATGCCCTCTTCAGTCCATCATGAATGTTGCTGCCTGGCTCTTCCACCTTACCAGTTGTTCAGTGTCCACTACTCCTCTCTGCTAATCCCTCCACTGGCTTCTACTCTCCCAACAAATCCAATTTAAAATATTAACATCAACTTACAAAGCCATCCACAATTCAGCCTCCAGCTACATCCCTACCCTAGTCTCAAAATACCAACCCAATCACTCTCTTTGTTCTTCCAAAGACTTCTTGCTCTCTAGCTCCCTTGTCACTTCTTCCAATGCTTGCCTCCAGGAATCTCCCAAGTCTCTCCTCTCCTATGGAATTCCCTACCTCAGTCTGTCCGATTGTCTCCTACTTTGTCTACATTTAGACGATCCCTGAAAACCCATCTCTTCAGACAACCCTTTCCTGCCCCATCTAATATCTGTACTTTATTTTCTCCATCAGCTCATCCCCCACAATTATTACTTTTTGTATCAATTGACCCTCCCTTTGGGAGTGTAAGCTCTAACGAGCAGGGTCCTCTGTTTCCTACTGTCTGTCCTCATGTTGTAAAGAGCTGCACAAATTGGTGGAGCTATATACAGTAAATGCTGTATAATAATAATAGGTGAAGAAAGCATAGACATGAACTCCTTAGCCTCTGTTCTTTTACTATCCATTCACAAGTTGGGGCAGGTCCATGACCAAGCTTTGGTGCTTTCACTGTGGTGAGGTCAATAACCCATTGATGCTGTCTGGCAGGAGAGAATAAATCCGAAGTATGGTTTAACAGAATAACAAATCCGTTGGCAGATAAACCAGTTCAGGCATATGCATTTCAACTGAATATTTAACTGCTTACCTATAGTTCACTCTAAAGCTTTTCCCATCAGACATACTGTGGCTTTCACTTCAAAACTGTCTTACATCAAAATACACATAGTCATAGAAACTAAGCTATTCTTTAAAAAATAGGCTTATTTAATTGCACATACCTAAAATTTGGAGGAAAATCTGTCAAGCAACTGACAATGTAATCCGCTTTGCAACTAGTAGAGAGGGATTTATGGCTTTGGCAGCTATAGAAATTGCAATGCCAATATATTTGATGACTAAAATGTGTTGCCAAATGCAGATGCCAGAACTGAGCACTACAAAGTTCCATTTTCCTACAACACATCGACTATGCTAATGTCCTACTCATGTACTTGTTAAATAGCATGCTTATTTTAAACAAAATATTGAGCTATCAAACAAGCTAAAGAAGCAATTTGTTGAATATAAGTACAAATAGTGCAGACTGAACTGGAGCTTTTTATCAAATTAAATTTTAAGGGGCCATGAAAAAAATGTCATGGCAAAGCTGAGTACAAAATGTTAATGATGTAGAGCAATCTAAAATATATATCTGTCAATTAAATAGAGAAATAACAGTCTACAAAGATTAATGTGGCCATTCATACATTCTAATAAAAGACAACTTTGGATCCGACCTATGTTTTGCTTGTGTAATGATTGTGCCATCAACAAAGCATTATGTTCCACTAAACTGTGTACCTGCCAATACTTCCTCAGGGATTTTATTTTCATTGGTACGCAGATGCCACTCTAGGCAGACAAACAAGAACAATGATAAAGAATGAGACAGAAATAATAAATGGGCCTTTTGTGAACATCGCAATCAGGACATTAGTTAATCAAAGACAAAAAGGTTAAACAAATTAAAGTTAAATGAGACCTAAAGGGCTTTATATAATAAGGTTAAACAAGTAATGTGTTAGATTCAATGACAAATAGAGACCAATTTGAAATGTTTTGTTGTTTACATGATTCTACATGGAGGATGGCTGTATGTTGTGCCAATGGTTACTGCATATCACAGCTTTTTATTGAAGCCCAACCCTAACCACAACTGACATTCCAGATTCATGTGGTTTATCAAGTTGAACTACATCCTTTCCCAATCCATCCAGTGGCTAAATATATCCACCAGAATTCCCAGATCAACCTGTCAACCATGATCATTGAAAAGTCATTCACTTTTGTGGGAAGAGGGCAGACGTAAAGTAAGAGACATGTCAATGTCGTACTATCTAGCCTTACTGATTTTTTTAAGTGTGCTTTAAATTTTGCCTACACAACCTTTTTTAAGTTTTTCAATGACAATTTTAAAGAAATGCCATAGGGAATCTTGCAGTAGATGGTGAAATGGTACTTGCCCACAAAAAAATCCTATAAAGCTACTTTCATTTTTATCATAAATTACAATGTCACATTTAAAAAGCTCTGTCTTTTTCTCTAACAGAAACTTAAAGTAGAGTAGCCTTGCCACTGAATTCTATACTACAAGATGAGCGAAACCCCTTGATTAGCTTTGTTATTTATGAAGTAGAGGAAAAAGCTGAAAAGTTTACTTGTTAGATGTTCCCAAGGAATTCCATAAGGAATAAAAACACGCCGGCCATAGATGATTCAAATCTCAGCTGGTTCAGCAGTGACCGGCTGAGATTCAGCCTATCTGTGGGAAGGCTGATTGTACCAAAGTCGATCCAACGGTCAACTTGGGTACAACCAGAATGTTGGATTTTCAACATGTGAATATTGCCAGCTGCTATAGCAGTTGACATTAATCACTGTGTTCTCCTGACAGGGACAGCTACTCTTGCATCTCCCCCCCCCCCCCCCCCGGGACTAGAACACAATAGCACCACGGGAGGCATTCTCCCATCAACACTGCGCTCCAATTCTCAAGTTATGAAGATATGAAATCAGTCTGCTGATTTATTTTGTTTCCCCAGGTGGTCAAGTGGTCTGGCAAGATCAATATGTGTAGTTGGATTTCTTCTGATACCAGTTACCTTTTAATTTTCTCAAATGTCTAGGTACTTCATAAAATGAAATCTTTTTATTAATAAAAAGTTTTTCAAATGACCTTTTTGTGGTTTTTGTCTCTCTCAGCAAGGTTGTGTCTTTTTCATCTGTGCGAGGTAAGGCATCCATTCTCAGAGAATGGCTGCATTACCCCACATGTATGACAATGTGTGATGTGTGTTTCATCTGTGAGGGGTAAATGTGTGATGAAGTTTTCATCTCTGTGAGGTAAAGTGGCCATTTCCAAAAAATGTGTGATGTGCAGACTACAGCAACCTTTACTGTACATTATCTACATTCACTTTAGAAATTCATTTCTGATATTACTTTGAGAACAGTTTTTAAAAGAAGATACTTTTTAGAGATATACTGCAGACTGCAGTGGTGTTGTGCTAATGTTGTATAAGATGTTTGTTAGTTTGCCTACCAATCTGTTGTATCAGAATGGGAAAGAGATCTAGATAAAGAAATAGAGAAGGAGGAGGTTAAAGGGCTTGAACCTCTCATATTTATAAAGGAAAAATGAATGTAATGTTGAAGCTGGATATAAAGTTTATTCCAGGTGGTATTTAGTCACAGAGAGGATCTCAAAAATGTACTCTTGATACTATTCCTCTTGCTTTTGTAGGTGTGGCCAGGTGGGAATAGTACTGCTCATATGGTGGAGCTCCCCAAAGGTCAGACGAATCTGGGAATGTGTTTGTTCCCTGATAAATTCAGTAACCATTGTACATATCACAAAAAATTCTTGGGTTGCCCTTTTATATGAACCAGTTGAAAATATTCTCAGGCATACTCAAACATTGATCCACTCAAACACTGATCCACTTCATATTCTTAGCTGTTAAGATAGTGATTGCCATAGCCTGGAAGAGAGCAGTGATTGAACTAACCTTGTTGAAGTGCAAATGATCATAGATTATGCTTCACAAAAAAACAGTTAGTGTATTACAAGATAAACAATCGGAGTTTGGAAAGGTATGGAACCCCTTACGCTCATTCTTACAACTACCAACTGAATAAAGGTGGACTTATAAGGTCGATGGAAATGGGCCTCTAGAGAGTTACTGCCTATCTTTCTCTTCTTTTCTTCTGCTACTCTTTCCTTTTTGGCATAGTGTTTCCCCTCCCCTGTTTTGTTAATCTTGGTTGCCCTTTACTAATGAGTCTTTTGCTCACATGCTAATTTCTTAAATTTACATAGCTACAGTATTTATGCCAATTCTTCTCTTCAAAACTGGGCATGTTTACAGGTAATACAGTGATACTTGGTTATAATGGTACTTATTATAAGTTTGTTCCCTCCCCTTTTTTCTATCTCAAGGGTATTCTGTGCCACTTGGCATACAAACTACTTTCTAGGACATGTTAATGCTTTTGATTGCTGTTCTCATACTCATTACATGTTGTATGGTAATGTATTATTGAGGGCACTCTCAGGTATTTTATGCCTTTTTCTTATTACATGTATCTCTGCTGTACATATTATTTTGGGAGGAGGAATCAATAAATAATGATGAAACAGAGAATGTGATGTGGTTTTCACCTGTGTGAGGTAAAGCAGCCACTCCCCATTAAATACTGAACATATTACCACACATGCATGAAAATGTGGGATGTGGTTTTCATCTATGTGAGGTAAAGCTGTCATTCCCCATTAAAGAATGGACGCCTTACCCCAACTGCATGAAAAATGATATGTAATATGTAATTTAAAAAAAGAATTATACAACAGTATGCCTTTGAAAACATTTTTTTAATCAAATTTGAAAAAAGACAAAAACATTTTTAATGCAAAATGCATTTATATAAACTTTGGCCACAACATTTAGTAAATCAGAAAAAGGCTGTAACAACTGGCAGAAAATAGATAGCCCTGCACAATTTTCAGGCTCCAGCCAATTTTCCATGTTTCTTTTAGATATGTGATCTGCATATCCAGGATGGAACTGCACCCAAATTTGGGGGTGCATCTGTGCTGCAGCAATCAGCTGCGACTGGCTCACATCGCTAGCCATTGTAGTTCTCTGCAATTGTGTGTACAACAAAGCGGGGACAAGGTCAGAGAGAACTTCCTGTTATTATCATCATTAATAACTTATCTTTTGGCCACCAAACTGTATAAATGAGCCTAAATGCAAGAAGTGTTTCGATGTGTTTAGGCATGTTTGACATTTTTATGCCTGAAAGTTCCTCTCCTGAACGTGGTTTTAGTGTATTCAGATTTCTGCCTCTAATCGCTCCTACCTCTAAACGCCTCTAAACACACTCCGCTATGTAAGGACACATGATGACCTAGAAGGACATTCAGGAGCTTGAGGAAAAAATGTCAAATGCCTCAGAAATGGTAGTTTACAAGCTGCTGTGTGCATGGAGCCTAACATTAAATACCAGGAAAAGATTCCCCAACCTTACAGTAAATGATCTGAATTACGGTAGACGACAGAACTGTCTCTACAGGTGAAACTCGAAAAATTAGAATATCGTGCAAAAGTTCATTTATTTCAGTAATGCAACCTAAAAGGTGAAACTAATATATGAGATAGACTCACTGCATGCAAATCAAGATAGTTCAAGCCGTGATTTGTCATAATTGTGATGATTATGGCTTACAGCTCATGAAAACCCCAAATCCACAATCTCCGTAAATTAGAATATTGTGAAAAGGTGCAATGTTCTCGACTCAAAGTATCCCACTCTAATCAGCTAATTAAGCCATAACACCTGAAAAGGGTTCCTGAGCCTTTAAATGGTCTCTCAGTCTGGTTCAGTAGGAATCACAATCATGGGAAAGACTGCTGACCTGACAGTTGTGCAAAAAAACATCATTCACACCCTCCATAAGGAGGGAAAGCCTCAAAAAGGTAATTGCAAAAGACGTTGGATGTTCCCAAAGTGCTGTATCAAAGCACATTAATAGAAAGTTATGTGGAAGGGAAAAGTGTGCACAAGCAGCAGGAATGACCGCAGCCTGGAGAGGATTGTCAGGAAAAGGCCATTCAAAAGTGTTGGGGACTTTCACAAGGAGTGGACTGAGGCTGGAGTCAGTGCATTCAGAGCCACCACACACAGACGGATCCTGGACATGGGCTTCAAATGTCGTATTCCTCTTGTCAAGCCACTCCTGAACAACAAACAACATCAGAAGCGTCTTACCTGGGCTAAAGAAAAACAGACCTGGTCTGTTGCTCAGTCATCCAAAGTCCTCTTTTCTGATGAGAGCAACTTTTGCATCTCATTTGGAAACCAAGGACCCAGAATATGGAGGAAGAATGGAGAGGCACACACTGCAAGATGCTTGAAGTCCAGTGTGAAGTTTCCACAGTCTGTGTTGATTTGGGGAGCCATGTCATCTGCTGGTGTTGGTCCACTGTGCTTCATTAAGTCCAGGGTCAACGCAGCCGTCTACCAGGAGATTTTGGAGCACTTCATGCTTCCTTCCACAGATAAGCTTTATTGGGATCCTGACTTCCTTTTCCAGCAGGACTTGGCACCTGCCCACACTGCCAAAAGCACCAAAACCTGGTTCAATGACCGTGGGATTACTGTGCTTGATTGGCCAGCAAACTCGCTTGACCTGAACCTCATAGAGAATCTATGGGGCATTGCCAAGAGAAAGATGAGAGACATGAGACCGAACAATGCAGAAAAGCTGAAGGCCGGTATTGAAGCATCCTGGTCTTCCATAACACCTCAGCAGTGCCACAGGCTGATAGCTTCCATGCCATGCCGCATTGAGGCAGTAATTGCTGCAAGAGGAGCACAAACCAAGTACTGAGTACATATGCATGCTTATACTTTTCAGAGGTCCGATATTGTTCTATGTACAATCCTTGTTTTATTGATTGCATGTAATATTCTAATTTTCTGAGATTGTGGATTTGGGGTTTTCATGAGCTGTAAGCCATAATCATCACAATTATGACAAATCACTGCTTGAACTATCTTGCTTTGCACGTAATGAGTCTATCTCATATATTAGTTTCATCTTTTAAGTTGCATTACTGAAATAAATGAACTTTTGCACGATATTCTAATTTTTCGAGTTTCACCTGTATATGTGATGAAGGGGCACAAATATTTATTTTGTAAAGAGGATAATCCTAACTGATGATTCTTTATAGAAGCCCCCATTTCTGAAATAATTTTGTATCATTTTCCAAATAAATTACATTTTAAAATAGGTTTATGACAACAAGAAAATAGAATTAGCCTGGGTAACTTGTCTTTGATGATTGCTTCGAAAATCATCATATATCACATCAGCAGAGCCGGGAGTGAGCATCCAGGGACTTGGCAATTTATGACTGCTGAGTAGTGTGTTTGGCATAAACCAGAAGGAACTACGTTTTTACACCATGCATCACTTGACATTGAAAAAAAAGTCAGATCTTTAACATTAAACAGTGGAAAAGACTTTATATTTATTAACACATTTAAGGGCAACCTGTCCCCAAGAAAAAATCACCTGGACATTCAGCAGTTAAGTAATAACAGAAGTAGCCATGGATCTGCCAGAAGGATTGTAGGCACTCTTGAGTGATAGTGTTTTGTTAAATCCATACCTCATATTATTTCATTATTTCAAGAGAAAATAATGCTAGGATGTGCTGCAGAATGAGGCATGTTGTCATTTTCAGATTCACATCTCCAGCTAGGACTCACCATATGTTACAGTATGACTGTACAATCTCTCTACAATCAAATTTAGATTTAAATTTACCAAAACTGTGCAAGACCTACCCAATCTAACCAATCAATTTATATATAATTTATATAATTATATATAATCAGGAAGGCTATTGCACTACTTGCTCTTGCACTACATATCTGTTGGTAGATCCAAAGGACATTGTACAATCATATTATAATCCAAATTAAAAGCGAGACTCCTCCTCGAGAACACAGTTAAATCTTTGTAAACGTGGCACAGTTCTTTAACTTTGGTTAAGGGATTTTTGTGGTTTTTAATTATTTCTCTTTAGTTTTCATTATGGGCATTTAGATTTATTGGGGTAATGTGGGTTTAGTTGTAGGAGGAAAAGGGATATTTTGGTGGATTGGTGTAGATAGTGGATTGAAAGGAGTGCATTATTTTCCCATTCTGGAAGGATACTGTGATATCTTTGATTTTGGGCAGCTGAGCCTTTTAGTAATCACAGTAACCCTCGGTATCAATCTATATCCTTGGGTTGTGGTATGTGGCCAGGATACTGACCCTACCCTATACACATCTCCAGTCAGACAGAAAAATTGACCAACGGAAGCTAAAGACATACTTGCTGTCTGGCTCTTATCTCCCCATAATGAAGGCAGTAGTATATCTTTTCCATCATTTTGTATTTTTGCACTAAATCCGCATTACCCTATAAGGTTATACACATGGCATCCTTATGACCTCCTTTAGTTTTCTACATTATGAGTTTTAGATGGTTATGAATATGTCAAGTTTTAGGTCATAGATGGTTTGGTGTGTGGGTATTGCGCACCCCTACCGTTGTTTCTCTATCAGTTCTTTAACTCAACTCACTCTGTACACCATGGAAAACAGTTCCTCAATACAATTCATAACCCTTCCTTCTATAATGTGCAGCATTTCTGAGCTGGTATCACACAGCTTGTACTGGACTCCACCAACCCAGTAAACCTGCCACCTCACTTTCAGTGACATTGATCATGTCAAATCATATGCTTCACTTGGATACTAAGAAACTGACATGTACATATCGTGTGCTTATTCTTCTCCCAAGGCCTCACTACATCATCCATGACTCCAGGGCTAGGTCACTACGATGCCCCATGCTGCAATTCGGTCCCAGTATGTAGAGAACCAGTAGCTAGGGAAGGAGCCTAAGCACCAAGCCCCGTCACTACCAGGGCATCCATCACCCTTGCCATGTCACCTGCTTCCTGACTGGCTGGTTGATTATACACACAACACTAGTACTGTAGTCACTAGCAAAGGCAATATAGCCTCCTCCAAATAGCTTCTCTACACAGTGACAGTCCCCAAATTGCCAGTGCTCCTCACCAGAGGAATGGAGCAATCTCCAGGGAGCCTTTGTGCATACAATACCTTACAAGGGGATACATATGGAGCAGCTTCACCCTCACTGCTATCCAAGGCAGAGGATGACTCTTCCCATGTACCTGTGTCAACTTTGCAAGAGCAGAGGTAACCGTCTCAGGATCCAACACTAGTGGGTTCTCCATAAAGGGGAGAGCAGCCTACTTCAGGGGAATAAGTTTAGGATCTACAGGCTGCTTTAGCAGTTCTGGTGCAGTTACACCAGGATCTGAAGCAGATGGACCCAGCGTAGGGGTAGCAAGCTTTACTGAGAGTTTCTCTTTAGGTAAAGCAGCAGATGTTGCAGCCACCTGAATACAGGCAGGCATGGGAAACAGCACATAGCCCAATGATGTTTCTCTCACGTAGGGTTATCCCTACACCAACTCAACCCTGGCCCAGATGGGGGAATCAATTCTCCATCCTTGAGTCCCATCCAGCAAGGGACTTGGAGAACCAGCTATGGACTTCAGCAGAGATAAAGCAGCAACCTCCAGTGGCAATACAGATGGAGAAGTAGCACCATTGTTAAGGGTAGTCCCTCCAAACTCATGTCCTAGGAATCCTCCTTTTCCAACAGCTGGGTGTACAGCAAAGTGTTGCAGCTGAGTCAGTGAGCCCATGGGGAGAAGTTGGAAAGCCTCCATGGACACTTCAAACAGTCTAAGCATAACATGCCCCAATCTCAGATGTGACAATGGTCCAACCCCATAAAAAAGGTTTGAAGTGGGGGTTTGAGTAAGTGCTGAATTTAGCACGAAACGTGTCACCTTTCTTTGTTCCCTGTCATACCTGTGATGTAATTTTAACACTTCAAAAAAGATATTGAGGAGTGCAGCAAATTCCAGACTCTGCATCTTTATGTGGCCCAACCCCTTAGTAGGCCAATAATTCAGCCCAAAGTCTAGGGCAGGCAGCTTGGTTTCTGAACTAGGCATGAAGCATTTCCATGGTAATCTCTGGGATATAGCAATGTAGTTTTTTGGCAAAGGACTTCTACATCATGGCACACTTATTCTCCCTCCAATATTGCAACAGCCAACCACAGGACAGCATGCACTCTGACATCACTGATAATGAACTGGTCACACTTCCCTTCACATGTCTGCTCATGTGCCATGGTCTCTTCAGGTCCATGAAGGGGGTATAACCTGCCGACTACACCAAGCTGTAACAGTGACCATCACTGATTTAAGCAATCGTAGCTTAAAAAAACATGATCACTTCCTCAGAGTAGTACAGTGTCACTATGGTAACACTGCACTGCTCTGGTCACAGTATGTAAAACAAAATTGTAAAAAAAGAAAAAAAAAAAAAGGAAATGGGGCATGGTCTGGACATGGCCAAGTAAGGACATGATGTGCTTGAGCTCTCAGCTTCTCTCCTGATTTTTTCAGAATCTCTCTCCAGCGACATGCTCTTGATTAGAATTTGCAAATCCAAGACCCCTCATAATCTGCCCAGATCTAGAATGGAGACACAGCATTTCTTCCAGGGATCCCAGAGACCTGACTCTGGTACCAAGATGGCTGAACCATGCAGCTGCTTATCTGCGGCATCCACCATGCAAGTACCTCCAGCCTCACCTGCTTCCTCAGTGGCATCAGACACCTACTTTGACACCCCAGCAGCTTTGGCTTCTGACCTCCCTAACTCCCTGCAGCACTCTAGCTCTTCACTGGGCCATGCTCCAGACAAGAATTTCCGGGCACTTATCCAGGCCCTCCCTGCCAAGGCAAACATAGAGGCTCTCATTTTATGGCTGGAGGAAATTCATCAACGTGAGCTACAGTCTGTCCAGGCAGAGGTTCAATCACTGGTGGATCAGCTCACTACTGGGGAGTCATCTCTCACTGCATTGGATCAGCGGGTGACAGTTCTGGAGAAAGTTCAGGAAACATAAACTGACACAGTTGTGGCACTCCAGTTACATCTGGAGGACCTGGAAGTTTTTCAAAGGTAGCCCCCCTGGCTCTGTTCCTACCCTGGCAGGGCTGGATGGCCACCTCAGTGGTTTGGGTTTGCTACCTAAGGGAATGTGATGTCCTTGTGGTCCTTATAGAGGCCATGTTATGCCTAATAATATTCCTGAGGATATTGCACTGATATTCATGACTTACAGGAATGCATATTAGTATAACTTTTTTCTGTAGACACCTCTTATGCACCCTCATCAGAGGGTTTTATTCCTCAATGTTTTAGCCAACTATTTACTGTAAACAGGGTTTTTTTCCTCAATGTTTTTGCCAACCCCAGCATCCATTATAGATGCTGGAGTTTATACTTGCAACCTTCATGGACCTCTGAAAGACTCCAGGTTCCTCTTGTTAATGTTAATGTTCTTATTGAGCATACCTAGAACTGCTGACTGTTTAATACTCAGATCTCTGGCAGCCCCCCCCCCACTTGGGACTGAGGAGTTCACCTCTGGTGGAGAGATCCACATTCTGATGGCGGCCTATGTCCTAACAACATGCTATAGCTGAGATACAGACTTTATATATTGCTTGGGATGTGCTGTACTTGAAATTGTCTTGCATAATGACATTGTTCATACTACAACTTATGTCCAGGAGAGGGCCCCTCCAGTTCTGGAGACTTGACATGCCTGAAAAGCTCTCAGACTTCAGGAATGGGAGACATTGCCCTGACTCGTGTGATGACTCAGTTAGGCCTGGTGTGTATAGTATGGTTTTGTTTGCTTATTTAGACTATAAGGTTGTTACAGTTTCATGCTGTTTTATACTGCCACTAATTAATATTGTAGTACTACCCCCTTAGGGATTGCTGAATAATTTTTGGGTTCCCTGTCAATGTGGACCTCTTGTTAAAAAGCCCAACCTCTGCTGACACCACCATGCTCTGGTGACTCAGATAAATCACACTTGTAGAATGGACTCACACACAGAGTAATACAAACAAAAAATAAGTTTATATTGGAATTGGAGGTAACTGAGTCAAGAATAACAAAACAGCTCTGGTATTGGCTCCAATTCTGATCACTCTTGTCACTGTGAGCAAAGATATCAACATTCACATTAAAACAACAGTATCGGTTAGCAGGCTTGCTTTCACATATAATCCACTGCCTCCAGTCTGAGGGGGCCAGTCCCCAGTGAGCAGGAAGGATTATCAATAACAGATAAGCTCACCATGGGGCCTCAGAGCTAGATAACCAGGATTAAATGTGAAAATAAAGAGAAGTTGCAGTTATAATTGGCAGTGTACCCTCTATAATGTCTTCTGTGCACCTGTTGGGGCCCAATTGGTGTGAAGTTGTGTCAAGGGAGGGAGTTCCTCCGGGTAGCCACATTAGAGATAGCAAGGGAAAAGGAGAAGATCCAACTCTTCCCTGATTGATAGTAAATAATTTAAAAGATCTGACCATAAATTGAACTTGATGTAGTAAATAGCAACAATTAACATAAATGTCTATGGAAGAAGACAACTCCTTTTGAATGTCAAAGACAAAAGATGAACATTAGTAGGAATCCTGCTCTGCAGAGAGGGAAATAGACTTGTTGATTTAGTTGGCACTGCTGTACCTTGGACTGTAACAGTATGTCCTGCGGTCAGCTTAAATGAAAATTGTAATGCAGAAATATTCCAACAATGGCGCTGGTATAACTAGTCTGCAAACAGGGGCACCATATGTAATGTTCACAACTATGTGCAAGCAGATAACTGAGGTGGTGAACTATTAATTATTTTATAGAGTGATTCTTAAAAGTATGTTAATCACTAAACCACGCCAATTGATGCTTTTAAATATTCAATATTATATCCAATCAGCTACCACTTTAAATACTATGTCAAACTTATTCCAAAAAATACCACTCCTAATATTGGTGATAATTAGCGGTGAATTATATATACAGTTGCAAGAAAAAGTATGTGAACCCCTTGGGATTCCGTGGAGTTTTGCATGAATTGGGCATAAAATGTGCTCTGAACGTCATCTAAGTCACAACAATAGAAGAACACAGTCTGCTGAACATAATACTACAAAACATTAGATGTTGCCATGGTTTAATTGCACATAACATGTAAACATTCACAGTGCAGGGAGGAAAAAGTATGTGAGGCCCTAGCTTAATGACTTCTCCCAGAGCTAATTGGAGCCAGGAGTGAGCCAACCTTGACTCCAATCAGTGTGATGATATTGGATGTGTTGCTGACACCTGTTTTGGGTTTACTGGTTTCAAGAAGCACTGTCTGATGTGAACCATGCCTCGCAGGAAAGAGCTCTCAGAAGACCTACCATCAAGAATTGTTGACTTGCATGAAGCTGGAAAGGGTTACAAAAGTATCTCCTTGAGCCTTGATGTTCATGTGTCCACGGTAAGACAGACTGTCTACAAATGGAGAAAGTTTAGCACTGTTGCTACTCTCCCTAGGTGCGGTCGCCCAGTAAAAATGACTGCAAGAGCACAGCGCAGAATGCTGCATGAGGTAAAGAAGAATCCCAGAGTGTCAGCTAAAGACCTACAGAAATCTCTGGCACATGCTAACATTTTTGTTGACACATCTACAATAAGGAAAACATGAAACAAGAATGGAGTACATGGGAGGACACCACGGAGGAAGCCATTGCTGTCCAAAAAGAAGATTGCAGCACGTTTGAAGTTTGCAAAAGAGCACCTGGATGTTCCACAGCACTACTGGCAGAATATACTGTGGACAGATGAAACCAAGATTGAGTTGTTTGGGAAGAACACACAACACTATGTGTGGAGAAAAAAAGGCACAGCACACCAACATCAAAACCTCATCGCCACTGTGAAACATGGCGGAGGGAGCATCATGGTTTGGGGCTGCTTTGCTGCCTCAGGGCCTGGACGGATTGTTGTCATTGATGGGAAAATGAATTCCAGAGTTTATCAAGACATTTTGCAGGAAAACGTATGACCATCTGTCCGCCAACTGAAGCTCCGCAGAGGATGGGTGATGCAACAGGACAATGACCCAAAGCATACAAGTCATTCAACAAAACAATGGCTGCAACAGCACAGAATACGCCTTCTGGAGTGGCCCAGTCAGAGTCCTGACCTCAACCCCATTGAAATGCTGTGGCATGACCTTAAGAGAGCGATTCACACCAGACATCCCAAGAATATTGCTACACTGAAACAGTTTTGTGAAGAGGAGTGGTCCAAAATGACTCCAGATCGTTGTGCAGGTCTGATCTGCAACTACAGGAAACGTTTGGTTGGGATTATTGCTGCCAAAGGAGGGTCAACCAGTTATTAGGTCCAAAGGTTCACATACTTTTTCCTCCCTGCACTGTGAATGTTTACATGTTATGTGCAATTAAACCATGGCAACATCTAATGTTTGTGTAGTATTATGTTCAGCAGACTGTGTTCTTCTATTGTTGTGACTTAGATGACGTTCAGAGCACATTTTATGCCCAATTCATGCAAAACTCCACGTAATCCCAAGGGGTTCACATACTTTTTCTTGCAACTGTATGTGTCACATTAATTCCTTTTGATGGTCTCTATGTGCAAACTCATTTACACAAATATTAAGTGACATAAATTATATGTGACATAAAAATCTATGTGACAAAAAAATAAAAATTAAACATTAAAAAAATCAAACAAATTATATATGAATTAATAGTGCCCACAAAACACCGTAAAATATAAGTCCAGTGTGATTAATAATAAATTTAAAAAAAAGTCCAAAAAATCTTCCACAATGTGAATCCTCTGTGACTCTCAGTGCAGAAATACTGTAAATAAACCACGTGCTATGCCTTTCATACACCCCCTGTTAGGTGTGCACTCACCAGAACATAGCCTTTAATGAGCCTTATTGCATAAATTCCAGAAATCAGGATCATCAGAACACAGCCTTTTTTCCACTTTATAAAGACTCCAAATTGTTAAGACCGGGAGGTTCCTCCAATAATCACCCATGATAAGAATGGTAGCCAGGATCATAATATATATTCCTCTCTATAGTTACATAGAAAGAGAAAGAACTTCGCTCCAATCATGTATTACTAAAGGTAAACAACTTTAACAAGCCAAAATATTGCACTTATAACATTCCAAAAATAGTTAAGCCTTATTTAAAATAGCCTTTCAGTGAGACAGATATCGCAGGTGCTCTCATCACCTCCGGATCTGCCGGACAGAACGCTCGTCACCTCCAGTTGCATATCTGCGTCACTTCCGGTCCGCTGCACCGTCACACCCTGACCTGTTTCGTCGTACCTGGAGAAGAATATATATTATGATCCTGGCTACCATTCTTATCAATTTGGAGTCTATATAAAGTGGAAAAAAGGCTGTGTTCCGATGATCCTGATTTCTGGAATTTATACAATTTATGCATGAATTTATTAGGAGTGGTATTTTTTGGAATAAGGTGAACTATTAATGTCCACTTTGTTAGTGGATGCATGGGTCCCTTTCACCCAATCAATGTGGTTCGGTGGATTGTTGCGATCTTTCTTTCCGAATGGAAACAGTCCATGGGCCCTGTGGTTCAGATTTGGCATTCTGCTTTGTCTCCTGCTGTCAGAGTAGCCTGCTTGGCAGCGTGGTAGGCCGGGCGGTCGGTGAGTTCTTTCAGTTTCTCTCTCTCCAATCCTGATTCTGCGGCCTAGTTCAGCACTTCAGCCAACAGCCCACCTTCTTCTCCTTCAATCTCCCTTTCCACTCTCCCAGCCAATCTCCCGGGTTTTGATATTTATATGCCCCTGCCCACATGCTACCTCTCCTGGGAAATGTAGTCCTGGTTCTTTGTAGGAAACGCCTGAACGTATCTAGTGAAGTGATCTGTCACTACCAGGACATTCCACCCTTCCATTAAGATCGGGTTCCAGACACAGGAGATCAATACACACCAGTTCCATGTGTCTTTGGATCTAGAGGTATCAAAAGGGGGCAGTTAGGTTAGGTAATGTCTTCCTTTGGATACAGCTGAGACAGGTGAGACAATACTCCTCTACTTCAGATTTCACACGTGGCCAATAGAACCGGTCTCCCACAAACATGCAGGTACTTTCCTGCCTCAGGTCCCCATGGGTGTCATGTAATGACTTCAACACCATTTTCCTGAATTTCATGGGTAAAAAGAGCTGCCATAGATCTTCACATCGGTATGAGAGGCCCCTTGGTGGACCACCTTGTCCCTCAGTTCCAATCTGTCCCATTCTCAATGGACAATCTTAGCATCAGGATCTTCTATGCACAATAAATCAGGTTGCTTCTTCACAAGAGCTCTTCTTGTGAGCTGACAGAGGAGGTCTTGATCCTGAGCCTCAAACATATCTTTGTTGGTAAGCTGTGGTAGCTGTGGTTCAATTGAGATGCATTGCAATAATAGGATGGGATGCAAGCACTCTGGGTTCCCACTTGTACTTCCTCTGGAGATACCTGCAGCCAGTTTAATCCAATGTTATAGCACCCATGGGATCTCCTGCTTAAGCATCTGCATCTTTATTTCTTGTTCCAGGCCTGTGCTTCAGGCTGGAACAGAAGCCAGATAGCACAGCCAGCCATTGGTGTCCAGTGGCATGCAGTTTAGCCATGGTGAACGCATAGGTCAGGGGGTTGTTATTCGTCCTCATAAGGAATTCAGCCCCAAATAAATAGTCCTTTAACTTGGCTACCATGTCTACCACGGCCCACTTCAGGGCGAGAATCTCAAACTTGTGTGTTGGGTAGCACTTTTCAGCGGGGAAGAGGCTTCTACTCATGTACGCCACAGGTTGCAGTAACCCAGCATGCTTGATAGAGAACTGCCCCCAGTCCCTCTTGGCTAGTGTCTACATGGTGTTCATATGGCTCGAAGGGATTGGCATAGGCCAACACAGGGGCCTGTGTCATACATTGCTTGAGCTTGATGAAAGCTTGTTCACATTGCTGAGTCCACTGACTGCTGATGGGCTCTCGAGGTCTCCGTGGCACTTTTCTAGGAGGGTTCTTACTTGGTTCATTGGTTTTGCCCTCCAAATTCTTTAAAACAGGGGTGTCAAACTGGCGGCCCTCCAGCTGTTGCGACACTACAAGTCCCATCATGCCTCTTCTCTTGGGAATCATGCTTGTAACTGTCAATCTTGCAATGCTTCGTGGGACTTGTACTTTGGTAACAGCTGGAGGGCTACCAGTTTGACACCACTGCTTTAGAAGGTCAGTGAGGGGTGTGGCTGTCTTTGTGAAGATACGAGCAGAATCCTAGGAAGGACCTCAACTTAGTGATGTTATTGGGTCGAAACCAGGTAGCTATAGCTTCAATCTTGCTTGGGTCGGTAGCTACCCCCTCTGCAGAAACCACATGCTACAGACAGGTGATAGAATTCCTGTAGAACTGGCATTTTCCAGGGACAGTTTAAAACGTTAATTGTGAAGTCTCCGGAACACTTTTTCTAGACACTCTTCATGCTCCTCTAAGGTTCTCCCAAACACTATTATGTCGTCTAGGACCTTGAATACATTCATGTCCCGCACCGTACATTCAATCAACCTCTGAAACATGTCCGGCACTCCAGATAGGCAAGCGATTGAATTCAAAGAACCCTAGTGGGCTGATGAAAGCTGTATTTTTCTCTATCTTCAGGATACTTAGGGATTTGGTAGTATCCACTCTTTAAGTCCAGGACACTAAACCATTTGGCGTCTGACAGACACTACAAAGCATCCTCAATTTGAGGGATCTTATATTGGTCTGGGACAGTCCACCTATTCAGAGTCCTATAGTCAATACACATCCATAAGGTACGATTCTTCTTGCATACCACTACAATGGGAGAAGCATAGGGACTCCTTGACTCCCGGATGATCCTGGCCTTTCTCAGCTCGGCCAGTTGTTCTTTTAAATCTTCTGAGTCTCCTAGAGGGACGCATTGTGCTCACTCTCAGAAAGGCTTATCCTCCATGAGTCTAATCCGATGTTGAGCACTTTTGGCGCACCCAACATCATAATCATTCCAGGAGAACAACCTCTTCCTGCTGGTTAATCTATCTCAGTCTCTCCTCTTACATGCCTTGGAGAGAGGTGAATCTTGTAAGCTGAACTCCTTCTTACTCAGGTCGTCTGGTTTGTTGGGTGTACTGCCTGGGGTGGCCACATGCACTCGCCCCAGTAGAGCCCGGGCCTTCAAAGTTACAGTATGTGATCTTCTGTGTTGTTACAGACTTGGACTAAGACATTTCCTCTGTTGCATTGCAGGGCCTTTGCGTAATCACTTGACCTTCCCCGGCTGGAGCACTTTGTCTCCATGGCCATTCTTCCAAACTTTCCCTACTTCCTCTACTGGAGTCCTCAGTTCTCTGACAACTCTCTGATATACTTTTTGGAGTTGTGGGCAGATGTTCTCTATAGGTACTGTGTTCTGTTCGGTTACTGGAGTAAGGAGTCTGAGTACTAAGTTGGTGTTGGTCCCAATTAGTAGTAAACATTGCTTTACCCCCACAGGCCTGGGGCAAATGATTGTCAGGGTGTCAAAAGTCTATATTTTTCCTGTCAAGCTTGGCCCAAAGCTCAGATGGATAGGGACATCTTTTGGGTCCCGATTTCTCAGATCTCCAGCTACTCTCACTTCGGATGGGGACATGCTTCAGTTGTTAGTCATAAAAATCCCTATAGAGTAGAGTCACCTAGGCCCCAGTATCCAGCAAAGCTTTGGCGTATATTCCCTCCACTTGAGTGGAAACCACTGGAGATGAGCCTATTAGTTCATCTGAAAGTCTCTTGGGTTGAGGCTTGGCACTTCTGATGCGGGCTTTCCCAGATTTACTTGTTCGCTTCTGGAGGATTGGCTTTTCCAGTTAATTAGAGTGGTGTGTATTAATTTCTTGTGCTAGAGTCCCAGTCAGCGGAGTTGGAGACTGACTTGGCTGTAAGGGACTACTAAGAACAGGAGTCTGGGTGGTTTTGGTATGTAAGGTTTGCGTTCCTTGAGAGTTGGAGCTCGGAAAGTTCTTTGGACCCTCAGTTGGCTCCTCCACTGAAGTCCCTGGACATTTTCT